>NC_134398.1:103766403-103961969 GCF_050003625.1 Haematobia irritans
AAAGGGTGATTTGTTAAGAAAAAACGCATAAAATTTGCAAAATCTCATCGGTTCTTTATTTGAAACGTTAGATTTTTCCATGACATTTACTTTTTGAAGATAATTTCATTTAAATGTTGACCGCGGCTGCGTCTTAGGTGGTCCATTCGGAAAGTCCAATTTTGGGCAACTTTTTCGAGCATTTCGGCCGGAATAGCCCGAATTTCTTCGGAAATGTTGTCTTCCAAAGCTGGAATAGTTGCTGGCTTATTTCTGTAGACTTTAGACTTGACGTAGCCCCACAAAAAATAGTCTAAAGGCGTCAAATCGCATGATCTTGGTGGCCAACTTACCGGTCCATTTCTTGAGATGAATTGTTCTCCGAAGTTTTCCCTCAAAATGGCCATAGAATCGCGAGCTGTGTGGCATGTAGCGCCATCTTGTTGAAACCACATGTCAACCAAGTTCAGTTCTTCCATTTTTGGCAACAAAAAGTTTGTTAGCATCGAACGATAGCGATCGCCATTCACCGTAACGTTGCGTCCAACAGCATCTTTGAAAAAATACGGTCCAATGATTCCACCAGCGTACAAACCACACCAAACAGTGCATTTTTCGGGATGCATGGGCAGTTCTTGAACGGCTTCTGGTTGCTCTTCACTCCAAATGCGGCAATTTTGCTTATTTACGTAGCCATTCAACCAGAAATGAGCATCATCACTGAACAAAATTTGTCGATAAAAAAGCGGATTTTCTGCCAACTTTTCTAGGGCCCATTCACTGAAAATTCGACGTTGTGGCTCGTTAGTAAGTCTATTCATGATGAAATGTCAAAGCATACTGAGCATCTTTCTCTTTGACACCATGTCTGAAATCCCACGTGATCTGTCAAATACTAATGCATGAAAATCCTAACCTCAAAAGAATCACCCTTTATTATATATATATATATATATATATATATATATATATATATATATATATATATATATATATATATATATATATATATATATATATATATATATATATATATATATATATATATATATATATATATATATATATATATATATAATATATTATATATATATATATATATATATATATATATATATATATATATATATATATATATATATATATATATATATATATATATATATATATATATATATATATATATATATATATATATGTGTGAATATTTACAATAAGCCCAATAATATAATAAAGGGTGATTCTTTTGAGGTTAGGATTTTCATGCATTAGTATTTGACAGATCACGTGGGATTTCAGACATGGTGTCAAAGAGAAAGATGCTCAGTATGCTTTGACATTTCATCATGAATAGACTTACTAACGAGCAACGCTTGCAAATCATTGAATTTTATTACCAAAATCAGTGTTCGGTTCGAAATGTGTTTCGCGCTTTACGTCCGATTTATGGTCTACATAATCGACTGGTTGAATGGCTACGTAAATAAGCAAAATTGCCGCATTTGGAGTGAAGAGCAACCAGAAGCCGTTCAAGAACTGCCCATGCATCCCGAAAAATGCACTGTTTGGTGTGGTTTGTACGCTGGTGGAATCATTGGACCGTATTTTTTCAAAGATGCTGTTGGACGCAACGTTACGGTGAATGGCGATCGCTATCGTTCGATGCTAACAAACTTTTTGTTGCCAAAAATGGAAGAACTGAACTTGGTTGACATGTGGTTTCAACAAGATGGCGCTACATGCCACACAGCTCGCGATTCTATGGCCATTTTGAGGGAAAACTTCGGAGAACAATTCATCTCAAGAAATGGACCGGTAAGTTGGCCACCAAGATCATGCGATTTGACGCCTTTAGACTATTTTTTGTGGGGCTACGTCAAGTCTAAAGTCTACAGAAATAAGCCAGCAACTATTCCAGCTTTGGAAGACAACATTTCCGAAGAAATTCGGGCTATTCCGGCCGAAATGCTCGAAAAAGTTGCCCAAAATTGGACTTTCCGAATGGACCACCTAAGACGCAGCCGCGGTCAACATTTAAATGAAATTATCTTCAAAAAGTAAATGTCATGGACCAATCTAACGTTTCAAATAAAGAACCGATGAGATTTTGCAAATTTTATGCGTTTTTTTTTAAAAAAAAGTTATCAAGCTCTTAACAAATCACCCTTTATTTACCAAGAACCCAAACGTTTAAACCGTTCTCTGTGTACAGTTGCTCCAGTAAACTTCGTTCTTCAGAGTGCTTCCACACAAAACTGTCGTGCGAAGCACCACCGTACTTTGAATTTATGGTCAGTACTTTGTACTTGTGGTCACAAATCTAAATGTTTTACAAAACTGTTAACAGATAAATGCTTTTGTAATATACACAACTTACTATCATTGAATTTACACTATGAAATCCTTTTCTATTGAAAAACATGTATTCATCCTCTGTGGGTGCTTGGAAGCCAAAGTGTGTGCCGTCTACACAACCAAACACTGAAAGTAATTTTTGTTTTAAAGATGTGACATATATACCTCCAATATGAATTGTACAAATACCTCCAGGGATTTTAAATTTTTCCATGAAATATTCCATGCACTCCTCAGATTCTTGAGGCAAAAATTGTTTCATTATGGGACACAACTTCTTTTGTATTTCGATAGTGACATTTTTTATCACTTTGCACATGGTACTTTGTGCTAACCCCAGTAAGAAGTCGTTCCCGGCGTTATGCTGGAAACTGCCACTGGCCAAAAGGTTCAACGTGGCGGCAAGCTGTAAAATTGGTGGTACGGACGTCGAAATGTGCCCAGAAAAATGTATGTTTTCTAGAACATATTTAAAAGCATCTTTTGAAAGGCGAAATAGTCTTTTAAATCTATGGATGTTAAAAACACAATTAGTTAAAAGCACTCACTTCAAAATAGAATCACTTACTCTACTTCAGACAATGCTAAAGGACTGCTTTTGTCACGAATATTTTTCCTTATTAAAGCCACTTTGTGCTCATCCTCTGAATCCGAAGACGAGGAAAACAAAAGTACGCTTGGATTCATAACATATTATTATATATAACGCACAAAAACAATGAAAACTTCTCAGATCACAAATATTTTGATCACAAAAAGTTATTTTGAAAACATCTTTTGTTTACATTTTCTTATTACCATATGTTTACAGAAATGTAAAAAAAAGTAGTAGACAAAATAAATTACGATCGAATGCGGTGATGCAAAAATTTACTGCGATCGAAATGTTTCTCGATACGAAACAGAACTCGATAACGAATGCGGTGATTTGGCCCCAGATCGAGGAACTCTACGATAAGGTGGGGTGTGTCCAGAGTGATTTGGTGGTAAGTCGGCTTGGTTTAGCTGGGCAAGAGAGAAGATGACGCGTCAGCTACGCTGCGCACGTGTCACGAAATTGTCATGACTCACGAACATTTTCGTGATTCGTGAGTCACGCTCATGACAACAGCGTGAGTGTGCGTGAGCGTGATTAACAAACCAAAATGTCGTGCGTGATCGTGAGTCACGAAAATAATATCTTCGTGAGTGTGCGTGAGTAAAGAATTACACTCACGAAAATATTCCTGCTCACCAACATAAAACGCTTAAGAGTTAAATTTAATTACAATTTTAGTGACACCTGGGATGTTAAGGTAAATTAATCATAAAATTATTCGTCAGTCACGATATTTTTAGTGAGTCACGATATTTTTCGTGAGTCACGGTATTTTTCGTGAGTCACGACGTTTTCGTGCGTGAGTACAAATTTTTCAGTCGTGAGTGTGCGTGAGTGTGAGTAAACTATTACTCACGTGCACACCTCTACTATCAATCACTGATAAGTAGGAATTGAGGCGGCTGCTCTTGTCTGATCTTAATTGGGCTAAAACTACCCTAGTCTGCCGTGGGAGGTTCACAGAAAAAAATATCACCAAAATATTTCCAATTAAAAAGTTAATTGAAGTTGAAAATTTTTTCAATTAATAAATTAATTGATACAATTAACTTTTTAATCATGATAGAAGCATTAAGTTAATTAAGTCAATGATTGAAAATTTTTAAATTTTTAATTAAAAAATTAATTGATACAATTAACTTTTTAATCAAATTCGGAAGGCTAATTCAGTTAACCCTTTCACTACCGAAATAAACCTAATGTTAAAAACTTTAATTTTTCTTCTGTTTTTACTTGTACTAACTAACAGCATGTAGAACAAAAGTTGCCATTTTGAAAACCTACTTCAAATACTTCAAGAGCTATATGAGCTTGTTTTGAAAATTTGATTCTTGAATTGTGACCAAGTGGCCTTACGAAAATAAGCGCTATTTGGCCTATAATGTCCTTCAAAGTGTGAGCAAAAATACAAAAAAGAACCCGAAAAAGTGTCAGCTATAGTTTTCGTACGAATGTCCATTTACTAGAAACATACAGTAGAAAAATTGTCTCAAATTTTCGTATTTTTCGTTTATTTCTAAAGAAGTTTACAAAAATGTATTTTGGATCTCACCAATATGGAAAATATTTATAGGTTATTTAGATTAAAGACTCTACTCTAAAATAACATCGAGAAATAAATCAAAACTAAGTGGAAAAATAGAATTTGGTGTCTTTTCGGTAGTGAAAGGGTTAAAAAAAGTGCTGATTTTTTTATTTTTAATTAAAAATGTATTTCAAACAATCATTTGTTAATCCAAACAAAAACTCTAAGCCAATTCAGAAAGTAATTAAAAATAGTTACCCTTTTTAATTAATAAATTAATTGAGTTTTGCAATCAACATCAATTAAATTTTTAATTGAATCAATTAAAAAATTAATTGAAATTTTCTGAAAAAATCAATTAATTTTTTAATCAAGAATTTTTTCTATGCCCAATTAAAACTGTGATTGATACTATCATTTTCGTGATTGAAGACATTGAATCAGAAAAAAAAAATTTTTGTGTGTTCCTCCGGTGCATGGGCGGTGGTCGGACTCCGAGAACAGGATTAACCTTGTAGCTTGTCACCGCTTCAGTTACAGTATCCTCATGAATCCTGTTCAATCCTACCTGGTACGCTGCTTGATCTAGAAGCTCTCTTTTGTAGCGCTTGATCTCACACTCTAGATGAAGTATATCAACCCTAACGGTCCTGGGTGGTGGTTGTGTATCCATGAGATGGTGGTTTGGATGATTACTGCGATAACAACCCAGGAGATACTGCTTTTACAACATGTAGTTGTGCCTTCGTACAGGGATGATCTTTGTCTCCACATAAAGGTGATCCAGGGGTGTGCTGCGGAGACACCCAGTCACAGTTTTAAGGGCAGCATTCTGGCAGGTCTGTATGTTATTCCACTGCGTATCACTAGTCTGCGGTGTTCACACTGGAGCTGCATACTTTACCTCTGACCAGCCAATTGCCTTATAGGTAGTAAGGACTTAAGGACCTTGGCTCTACCACGGAGCTTATTACAAATTGCAGTGGCATGGACAGACGACCTGAAAAGGCTGTCGAATGTGACCCCAAGAATCTTGAGGTAATTTGTGGTCAGAATTATTTCGCCATCGACACTAATATTCAATTGCCTGCGTACTTCTGCCGTCCATGTAGTGAATAGTGTGGCTGACGATTTGGTGGGGGATATCCTCAAGATTCTCGCAGTGAAATAACTGATAAGATTAGAAGTTTAATCGATCGCAGATGTAATTACAATATGTGATTAATGTTGGTAATTTTGTTTATACCGATTTTAGTAAGGCTTTTGACCGGGTGAGTCATAAGCTGTTGTCATATAAGCTGGATAGGATTGGATTGACCCGTACCGGCTTGGATTAGATTTCGTCTTATCTTTTTTTTATTTGTTTATTATTCATCTATGGAGTAATCCCTACAGACTAACAAAGCTATACTACAATATTTACAAATGGTATAATATGCCTAAGTATTTAATAATCGTGTTATATTTCTTTTTATATTATAATAATAAATTCATGATTTTTCAAGCTCGTGGTCTTTTTTGAATATTTTATTTATTTTTCCCAATATTTCGCGATTATCATATTGAATCGCTTCTTCAGGGGGTCTACAATAGATTTTTAGAACTTACATTTCATAAATATCACAGTATTAAAAAATTATAAAATGTTAAATAAGTCTACAAATTATTTTCTTTTAGTCAATAATTGTTGTTGGCAAAGCAGATCAGTGTCATCGCTAATCAGCTGTTTCGTATCCTTCTTTTACTCCTAATTATTTCTTTTTATCTTTAAATTGTTTTATGTAAGTGGTGACAACATTTAAGATGTATTTACAATTGACCTTTTCGCTCAATATATAAATTGTTTTGTAAATGTTGGTATTAGTTTGGTTTCTGTCGTCCTAGATGTAAGATGTTCAACAAAATGTAAGGATCTAAAAAGTACTTGTAATATTTCAAATAAGTGATCAATATTTTTTGTAGAGAATAAATTACTCAAATAATTTAATACGACAGAGTTTTTTAATTCATTTTGAGGACGACATCTTTATTCTATTTTGGATTAATTGGCGATTTAACAATAAAAATTTGTCTCGTACTGTCTTCATTGTTCGTGACGTCATTAGATTGCAACTTAATTGTCAATCGAGCAAATTTTGAAGATTGAGTTAGTTGATTTGTGCGAAGCTAATTCATTTATTGCCTGCACAAATACATGTCACAGTCACCAAGGACAAGCAAACGATCTAACAAAGGTGTGCCACCAAAACGATTTGTAGAAATGGAGTTCCAAGGTAAAGTTAACCCAAGCGGTGCGTCGACGTCCGCAAGTGCAACATCGTCTTCTAATGCCCCATCGCACGCAATTACACCACAGCGTAGCTCACCTGCACCGCTTCCTACTCCGGCGAGTGGAAGTAAGACACAGCAATCTTCCAGTCTGATGTGTGTCGCACGGTTGCTGAATTGCAAAGGGAAATGATGCAGCAGCTGGGTGCGGTGAATAAAAATTTACAGAATTTAATCACAGCGCAGAAAGAAGAAAATATAGCCAACATTCAAGCTTTGAAACAGGAATTAAGATTGGTGTCACAACGTGTAGAACGCAATGAACTAGTGAATGTCACTACTAATGATACGGTTGCAACTAATGAGGTTATGTCGGATGTGAACCAGAATAATGGTGAGTCCCTTACTAATATTTCTTCCCATAGCCAGAGTTCCACTTTCGCTAAAGCAAAAAAAATATACCCACTTCCTAAATTCAGTGGATTGCCAGAGGAGTGGCCGGCCTTTAAAGAAGAATTTCAGGAAACCACTGACGAGTTCGACTACAGCCCTTTGCAGAACATAATTCGCATTCGCGAGGCTCTACACGGCAGCGCAAAGGAAACTGTAGAAGTATTGTTGTCAAGTTCTGCAAACGTTCCAGTAATAATAAAAATTTTAGGTGAGACATTCGGTCGCCCTGAGCAGCTAATAAGAAGTCAACTGAATAAAATTAATTCGCTTCCGTATGTCCCAGAAGGAAATTTGGATTTATTGGTGCAATTCGCTACAAAGGTTACAAATATGGTACGGTTTTTGGAAACAGCTGGTGGCGTACATCACTTGAATAATCCCACGTTGCTCAGTGAGTTGGTTTCCAAGCTACCACCGACTAAGCAGATGCAGTGGGCTGAAAAATGCATCACCTTGAAGGAGTCTCCCAATTTGAAACATTTTTCTGAATGGCTTGATGGAATACGTCAAATAGCCAACATAGTTTCAGACGGCCTGCCGGCGTCGTCATATTCCATGAAAAAGTCGAAGGGTAAATATGCATTAACAACAACCTTTGTACGAAAGTGCATGGTCTGCTCAGATACATGCCAACAACTTACCGACTGTCCAGCATTTAAAAACGTTACAGTAGATGAGAGATGGAAAAAAGTTCGTGGACTCCGCTTATGTTTTTCATGTTTAAAAGGACAACATCAGGTTGGTAAATGTTTAAAAAAACAAAGATGCGGCGTTAATGGTTGTGATAAATATCATAATTCGCTATTACACTCTGATGATCAGAGTCACGGGAAGTGGTACATTTACATGCAGGTACTCAAAAGAGAGAAATCTTATTTCAAATAATTCCTGTAAAAATGTATGGTCCCAAACAATGTATAACCACCTATGCATTCATAGATGACGGAGCTGATGCCACAATGCTCGATTGGGATATCGGTAAGCAAATTGGTCTGGAGGGAAAAAGGGAAAATTTGAAATTGCAATGGCTGAGCGGATATAGCAGCAATCAAAGAACGGAGACTGTTAAAATGCAAATAAGTGGCATTGAAGATGGGAGTGAAAAATATCAGATGTCAAAAATCTATTTGGTCGAGAATTTGGAGCTGCCATCGCAATCGTTTTCCATAAAGAATATAAAATCGAATCATCATCTAGCTAAATTGCCACTTGAAGATTATTACAAAGCGAAGCCGAAAATGATATTAAGTTTAACTCACGCCTTTTTGACGGTACCAGTTGAGGTACCCAGATGTCCGGACAGAGAAGGTCCCATAGCGGTAAGAACAAGACTTGGATGGGTAATATATGGACCGACTGGTGAGGAGAATGAGGATGTAGTAAAACGTGTTTTTGTGGCAAAACGCCATGACGAAAATATTCGCATGGAACAAATGATGAACCAATATTTTGAAGTCGAGTCCATTTTAGTAAAACTGGATGCGAAACCTGTTGTGGCAAAATCGGAAGAAAAGGCTCTTAATATTCTCAAATCGACCACAAAATATCGTGACGGAAGGTATGAATGTGGCCTTTTATGGAAAAGTGATGAAATGAAAATATTTCCGGACAGCCATGGTTCCGCATTGAGACGCCTCCAGCAGGTCGAAAACAAATTTTATCGTAATTCCAAGTTTGAAGGGGAGTACAGAGATAAAATGAATCATCTCATTAAACAAGGATATGCCAGGCTAGTTTCTCCCGACGAAGAAAATATAGCATCTCCCAATGTATTTTTTCTCCCACATTTTGCGGTGTTCAATCCCAGCAAAGAAAGTCTGCGCTTAGTTTTTGACTCTGCTTCCAAGGTAAAGGGTGTCTCACTAAACGATCGTCTGTTACCTGGACCAGATTTAAATCAATCATTAATGAGTGTGTTATTTAAATTTAGAGAACAACCCATTGCTGTTTGTGGGGACATCTGAGAAATGTTTTTGCAGATAGCGATTCGTAAAGAAGATCAAAACTTCCAGCGTTTTTTGTATCGCGAAAACCGTAATGAGCCCGTTAAGCAATACGTGATGACACGAGCAATATTTGGAGCGACATGTTCGCCAACAATAGCCCAATACATTAAAAATTTTAACGCAGAGAAATTTCGAAATGAAATGCCGCGAGCAGTGGAAGCCATAATTCAATGCCACTACGTCGACGATTATGTTGATTGCTTTGGTTCCGAGGACGAAGCAATGAGGATTGTGCATGATGTTATTAAAATTCATCACAACGCGGGATTTACTATGCACAAAAAATTTCTAATTCTGACGAAATTAACAGTTTGGCAACCCTACCATCACAAACGTAAACATATCAGCTGATAAAACAGAGAAAATATTGGGCATGCAGTGGTCGCCGGCTACTGACAAATTCGTATTCGATCTTCAATTTAAGCGGGTTACGTGTGATATATTGGAAAATAAAAGGACACCTTCGAAACGTTAAGCACTAAGTCTTATAATGTCCGTATATGATCCCTTCGGGTTAATATCTGATTTCATAATCGGCGGAAAAATTTTTATGCAGAGGCTGTGGAAGTGTGGTTTGGAGTGGGATGAAAAAATCCCTGAGGCTTAAAGCGACAGTTGGAATTCTTGGTTGTGCGGTTTAAAAAAGGTAAGGGATTTCTCCATTCCCAGATGTTATTTTCCTAATATTTCTATTCATCCCACTACACTGCACGTATTTTGTGATGCAAGCGAGCAGGCTATGGCAACGGTGGCGTACTGGAGGTTGGATGTGAATGGCAACTGCGAGGTATCTTTTATGGCTGGGAAAAGTAATTGCGCGCCGAACAAGTTTATGAGCATTCCTAGGCTCGATCTGCAGGCGGCTATAATGGCTGTGAGGTTAAAAGACGCCATCATAAAAAACCACGGCATATGCCCACATTAAATATGGTTTTGGACAGATTCCAGTACGGTCATTAAGTGGTTGACGTCAGAACATCGTCGTTATAAGCAGTTTGTGGCGAATCGTGTTGCAGACATTTTAGAGACATCTGATGAAAAGCAATGGCGTTGGGTACCAGGTGAAATGAACCCGGCCGATGATGGCACTCGACTATGTTTAATGTATAATCCTAATGGTCGCTGGAAAAATGAACCCGAGTTCTTGCGTCGCTCAATAGATTTTTGGCCTTCCAGCAAAAGTTGCCCAAAAGAATCGTGCAGTGAAGAGGAACTGCGTATTGTTTTATCAACACAATGTACCAACATATCAATCTTTGATGTAACACGATTTTCACAATATAGGCGACTAAAAAGATGCGCAGCATGGGTTTTGAGGTATGTTAGTAATTTGAATTCTATACGCAAAAAACTTCCCATTAGTAGAGGAGAACTTTCTGTGGATGAAGAGGAAAACGCCGAACGGGTTTTA
The DNA here is from genome assembly GCF_050003625.1 of Haematobia irritans. Taxonomy (NCBI): domain Eukaryota; kingdom Metazoa; phylum Arthropoda; class Insecta; order Diptera; family Muscidae; genus Haematobia; species Haematobia irritans. The sequence goes on from NC_134398.1 coordinate 103,776,999, forward strand.
ATCAGGTTGGTACAACAAACTGCATATAGTAATGAATATTTTCGCCTCTCACAGAAGATGCCTGTGTACCCAACTAGCACGATAAAAGCTCTAAATCCTTATATAGACGAATTTAAAAATCTACGATGTAGTGGACGAATTGACAACGCACCTTTTGTTTCGTTTGGAACTAAACGACCATATATATTGCCTAAAAACGATCCGTTAACGAGTTTGTTAATAAAAGGGTACCATGACCGTCACCACCATATCAATGACGAATCTGCCATATGTGAAATACGTCTTAAATTCTGGATTCCATCTATTCGTAGTGCTTTGAAAGGGATCAAAGCAGCCTGCTGTGAATGCAAAATCCGCAAATGCAAACCGTCTCAACCAATTATGGGACCTCTTCCAGAAGATAGATTGAGAGCTTACGTTCGACCGTATAATTGCTAAAAACGAGCTTAACTTGTTTCTGCTTCCTTCAATGTGCAATGCAGACACTGTCGTTGCCAATTTAGAAATAGCCAAATGCAAATATTGGGTATCTTCGGTCTATATGGGACATGACAGGGAGATGCCTCCATGTGCCGTTAAGACCTTAGTTGAGGAGTCACTGAAACCAAAGACGAAACTCATTATGGGATGCGATGCGAATGCGCATCATATTATATGGGGAAGTAGTGATACTAATGCAAGGGGAGAGTCGCTAATAGAGTTTATTTTGCGTACTAATCTGGTAGTTTGCAACAAGGGAGATGCCCCAACCTTTGTCACTAAAAACAGGCAAGGGGTTTTGGACATCACCTTGGCCTCGCAAGTACTGAATGAAATGATATCTGAGTGGCAGGTTTTAAGTGAACACAGCTTCTCAGATCATCGCTACATCAGTTTCAAATTTGATGTTCATACCACCAGACCATATTTCCGCCAAATGTTAGGAAAGCTGACTGGAATAGGTATAGGGAATCGTTCAATATGATGATACCGGAAATACCAGAGACAAATATGAGCACTGTGCAAGTTATCGAACACGCAGTGGAGAGGATTTCTAAGGCCTTCAACATTTCACTGAAAGCTGCATGCCCTAAAGGGAAGCCAAGGGGGAAAAATCGACCACCATGGTGGTCTACGGAGATAGGTAATATGAGGAAATCGTGCAGGAAGCTCTTTAACAAAACAAAGTCCACCAGAGCTCAGCGGTCGATTCCTATCGAGGAAATTGTATCAGAATCTAGAATAAAATGGGCGTTAAATAGCTTTGGATCATTCAAATCCCCCGGACCTGATGGAATTACTCCGGCGGAGTTACAAGCGGTGGCTGACAGAATTATCCCCTGGTTGTCGGATTATCCACTGTAGGATGTGTCAACTTAGCATATATTCCACGAAAGTGGAGGGAATCAAGCCTCTCACTCGAATGCGAAGGATTTCCGACCAATCAGCTTATCATCATTCCTACTTAAGACTCTGGAGAGGATGATAGATATATATCTTAGAACTAGCGTCGATTCAAGTTTGCTCTCGAAACGACAACATGCATACTCGAAGGGCAGGTATACTGAGACCGCATTACATGAACTAGTCAGCTTTATTGAAACTATCTGTCAAAGAAGACACAATCGTGGCGTTTCAAGACATCGAAGGGGCGTTCAATAACGTCATTCCGAGCTCGATATTAAATGGACTGACAACTCTGAATGTTGATCCAGGTATACTTAGGCTGTTAGACGATCTTCTAAGGAAGAGACGCATTTCAGCCACACTAGGACAAGCAAACATAAAAAGGTATGTGAACAGAGGCACTCCTCAAGGGGGAGTTCTATCACCTCTTCTTTGGAATGTTTGTATAAACGACCTTCTGGTTTCCCTAGAAAAAGAAAGGATACAAGTGGTGGCATACGCAGATGATGTGGCGCTAGCAGTCAGGGGAAAATTCCCATCAACAGTTAGAGATATTATACAGAGAGCCCTCCGGACGACTGAGAAATGGGTGAAAGATAATGGTCTTGGGGTAAATCCTGCAAAGACAGAACTAGTCATGTACTGCAAAGATCGCAAAACTCCCACGGTTAGACCCATTTCCTTAGGGGGTATTGAAATTCCCTTTAGGGAGTGTGCAAAATACCTTGGCGTTATTTTGGACAGGAAGCTGAACTTTAAGTTTAATATTGAAGAAAGGGCGAGGAAAGCAACGGTAGCTTTATAGTCGTGCAAAAAGGCAATAGGGAACAAGTGGGGACTGAAACTAAAAATTGTATATTGGCTATACACGGCAGTGGTTAGACCTATAATGCTATATGGCGTTGTAGTCTGGTGGCCGGCACTTCACCAGCCGACAAGTTTAGACAAATTTCAGCGTATGGCGTGCTTGTGTATCTCAGGTGCATTCAGCAAGACAGGAACAGACTCCCTTAATGTCATACTGCATCTATTGCCTTTAGACATTTTGGCCAAACAGTCAGCTGCAACAACGGCTGTGCGGTTGCGCGAGCTATCGCTGTGGTCGGAAAAAAGTTACGGTCACAGTTCGGTCCTCAAAATAATGCCAGATGTGCCTAACGTAGTGGATTACACTTTGGCGAGTGCACTTTTCGACAAAAAGTTTGAGACTCTAATTCCCAACAGTGAGGCGTGGTGTACACGGACCCCGGGGAATAAAAGATATATAGATTTCTACACTGATGGCTCCAAATTGGGTGGCCAAGTTGGTTTCGGAGTATATTCTAAAGATCTGGAACTTCGAATAGCGAAAAGATTACCTGATCACTGTAGTGTTTTTCAGGCTGAAATATTAGCAATAAGAGAAGTGGTGAATTGGCTGAGAAGTAATGCTCCAAGCAATATTGGCATTAATATTTACTCAGACAGTCAACCTGCAATAAAATCCTTGGACTCTGTGTTCCTCAACTCGAAAACGGCCATCGACTGCCGCAAATCTCTCAATGAGATGGCTGAGCAGCACAATATTCACCTAATATGGGTGCCTGGCCATAGGAACATACCGGGGAACTGCGAAGCAGATGAGCTAGCAAGGCTAGGAACTACCTTACATATTCCAGGGGAACTAGAATCTGTTGGTATGCCTCTGGCTACCTGCAAGCTCTTACTGCGTGAGAAGGCTGTCATGATGGCAAATGTTCGATGGGAGAATTGTAAGGGTTGTAACGATACCAAGCAAATATGGCCCCATTTAAACTTAAACCGCACACTAGATATGCTAGTGTTCTCGAGACGCCAGATTTCACTCCTGATATCTGCTATAACGGGTCGCTGCCTGATAGGCGATTTTGCAAAAACTATTGGTGCGAAGTATAATGACTATTGTATGAGCTGTCATGATGCGGAGGAAAAGGAATCAATAAAACACCTCTTGTGTGAGTGTCCTGCATTTTGTGTAAGGCGTAAGCAAATTTTAGGGGCATATAGCTTCAGATTACTGGCGGACCTGGAAAACGTTAACTTAAGCAGTCTGCTAATGTTTTTGGAACAATCTGGTTGGTTCAACAGAAGAAAATAATCGAGAAGGTTCAACGGTTAAAACTAGAAGTGCCCATATGTAATAGGTACTTTTAGTTAATGTGGTATCACAATGGACTGAATAGTCTAAGTGAGCCTGAATCTTAATCGGGCTGCCACTTTAACCTAACCTAACCTAACCTAACCTACGTTCGACCGTTTTCGTACACGGGAGTGGACTACTTCGGTCCCGTGCTAGTAGCCGTCCGCCGTAGTCAAGAGAAACGCTGGTTAGCGCTATTTACGTGCTTGGCGACTCGAGCCGTTCACATCGAACTTTCCACCGATTTGTCTAGCGATGCGTGTCTGCTCTGTATTAGACATTTTATAAACCGCCGTAGAGTCCCCATCCAGATCAGAAGTGACAATGGCACAAATTTTGTGGGAATCAACAAGGAGCTGGGTAATGAACAAAATTTTTTGGACTTCGAAAAAATTGATCGTGGATTGAGACCGTTGGGTATCCGGTGGAAATATAATACCCCTTCTGGGAGCGTCTCGTTCAATCGATAAAAATGTCATTGTATGCCACGTTAAAAGAGAAAACGCCTCGCCCAGAAACATTATACAGCCTTTTAGTGGAATGTGAAAACATCGTTAATTCAAGGCCTTTAACCCATTTACCGGTCACTCCAGAGGAATCCGAACCCATAACACAAAATCATTTTTTGATAGGTGGCCCCAACTCGACGCAAACACCAGCTCCGTTTGATCCCCGATTTTGTTCTTTGAGGAAACAATGGCGTATTTTACAAAACCTAAAGAATTGTCTATGGAATCGTTGGATTACGGAGTACCTTCCGGAGCTTACCCGGAGAACAAAGTGGTGTCTCCCTGCTAAACCGTTGTCAGAGGGTACTTTAGTATTAATATGCGAAACAGATCAACCAAGATCGAAATGGAAAAGAGGACGAGTGGTAAAGCTGTTTTTGGGAAAGGATGGCATCGCATTATCAGCCGATGTCAGTACCGCCAATGGTTGTGTACGACGTCCTGTTTCGAAACTTGCGGTCTTGGATGTTCAGGAGTGTGGTGAAGTGAACCACACGGGATCCATTCACGGGGGTGGGGATGTTGGCAAAGCAGATCAGTGTCATCGCTAATCATCTGTTTCGTATCCTTCTTTTAATCCTATTTATTTCTTTTTATCTTTAAATTGTTTTATGTAAGTGGTGACAACATTTAAGATGTATTTACAATTGACCTTTTCGCTCAATATATAAATTGTTTTGTAAATGTTGGTATTAGTTTGGTTTCTGTTGGCCCAGATGTAAGATGTCCAACAAAATGTAAGGATCTAAAAAGTACTTGTAATATTTCAAATAAGTAATCAATATTTTTTGTAGAGAATAAAGTACTCAAATCATTTAATACGACGGAGTTTTTTAATTCATTTTGAGGACGACAATTGTCAATAAGTATTATAAATTAATGTTATTTTATAAATATGGGACGGATATATTTACATCACATTTTACAAGTATCAGGCGAACAGAAAATTAAACTGTGATACCACAAATGACTTACATGCATAATATAGACAACACAAAATACTTAAGCTACTTTAGATTCACTACACTCGTCGGCTGTGCGTATTGCACTGAGTTGTTTCTACTATTGCACGATTATCACTACCATTGTTGTTTCCTTTTCTGAAGCAAATTTCAAACCTATAGAAAAAAGACATAACAGGTTAGGTGATAAGTCCCCGGTCTAACAAAGAAAAACACATTTTTTTGTCAAAATTCGTTTTTATTATTCATCATAGTTCCCTTCAAGAGCGATACAACGATTATAACGACCTTCCAATTTTTTGATACCATTTTGGTAGTACTCTTTCGGTTTTGCCTCAAAATAGGCCTCAGTTTCGGCGATCACCTCTTCATTGCAGCCAATTTTTTTCCCTGCGAGCATCCTTTTGAGGTCTGAGAACAAGAAAAAGTCGCTGGGGGCCAGATCTGGAGAATACGGTGGGTGGGGAAACAATTCGAAGCCCATTTCATGCATTTTTGCCATTGTTCTCAATGACTTGTTTCACGGTGCGTTGTCTTGGTGGAACAACACTTTTCTTCCTCATATTGGGCCGTTTTACCGCGATTTCGACCTTCAAACGCTCCAATAACGCCATATAATAGTCAATGTTGATGGTTTTTCCCTTCTCAAGATAATCTCAAGATAATAATAAAATTATTCCATGCGCATCCCAAAAAACAGAGGCCATTACTTTGCCAGTGGACTTTTGAGTCTTTTCACGTTTCGGAGACGATTCACCGGTCGCTGTCCACTCAGCCGACTGTCGATTGGACTCAGGAGTGTAGTTATGGAGCCATGTTTCATCCATTGTCACATATCGACGGAAAAACTCGGGTGTATTACGAGTTAACAGCTGAAAACACCGCTTAGAATCATCAACTCGTTGTTGTTTTTGGTCAAATGTGAGCTCACGCGGCACCCATTTTGCACAGAGCTTCCGCATATCCAAATATTGATGAATGATATGACCAACACGTTCCTTTAAGGCCTCTGCTATCTCGATCAACTTCATTTTACGGTCATTCAAAATCATTTTGTGGATTTTTTGATGTTTTCGTCGGTAACCACCTCCTTCGGACGTCCACTGCGTTCACCATCCTCCGTGCTCATTTCACCACGCTTGAATTTTGCATACCAATCAATTATTGTTGATTTCCCTGGGGCAGAGTCCGGAAACTCATTATCAAGCCAAGTTTTTGCTTCCACCGCATTTTTTCCCTTCAGAAAACAGTATTTTATCAAAACATGAAATTCCTTTTTTTAAATTTTTTTCACAATAACAAAAGTTGCTTCACAAAAGACACTCTATCTCACAAACTAATTGACTTACAGACGTCAATTTTTGACACGAATTATTTGAAGGTTGGTACTATATAAAAATAATATGCATTTAATACTAGCAACGCCATCTATCTGTCAGACCGGGGACTTATCAGCCAACCTGTTAATAAAAACGAGGAAAAAGTCTACAAATCACTGATATATGTTAATAATTGTCCGAAAGGGTTACAAATTCTGAAATATTTGACAAAAGCCAATGTATGTTAGCACATAAGTCAAATAATACGGTTAAAAATTATTTTCTAATATGAAAAGCAGAATTCCCACTATGGAAAAACACAACACTATATATGAAATTCCTTGTGGAGGAAATAATAATGAACAATGCGAAAAAGTTTATATCGGAACATCCAAAAACAAACTAAAAACTAGGATTTCAGCACATAAATCAGATATGAAATTGCGCACCAACTCAAATGCCACAAAAACCACAACCCAAACTTTGACGATGTAAGAATATTAAAAAGAGAAAACAATTACAACAAAAGGTTTACATTAGAAACGCTTCATATAAACAATGTACCTGCAAGCAAACGAATGAACTTCAATGTTGACACAGAAAACATCGCTCAATGTTACAGACATTTGCTTCGGAAAAGGAAACAACAAATACATGATAGTGATCATCGTGCAATAGTAGAAACAACTCAGTGCAATACATACAGCCGACGAGTGTAGTGAATCTACAGTAGCTTACGTATTTTGTGTTGTCTATATTATGCATGTAAGTCATTTGTGGTATTACTGTTTAATTTTCTGTTCGCCTGATACTTGGGAAATGTGATGTAAATATATCCGTCCGATATTTATAAAATAACATTAATGTATAATACTTGAATGCGTGGCATAAAAGTAGAAAAGAAATAAAAAGGCACTGGTTTAGAATTTGAACCAAAATATATGGGCTTTATTTAATAAATTATTGTTCGTCAAACAATATTTACCTTCGTAGAAGAAATACCAAAGCGAGAGAGTCTCAAAGTAAGAATGTCAAAAAGCTTGGATGCCGAAAGGCGGGGGTTGATGACATTTAACGTTAGAAAATGTCCTCATTTTCGTACCAAAGGCAGAAAAGGTATTGAGAAATCCTAACAGCGGGATTACACTTGAAAATGATTATATGATTGAACAAAGCTAATAAAACGGCATTTGAACTTAAACATTGCCGCCCGCCTTGCAACATCCAGCCATGTTGCAAAGTTTAAAACATAAATTAATAGTTACACTTAAATAATGAAATAATGAAAGTATACAGGATGTACATTTCAGTTAACAAAAATTAGCATTTTATTTTAGTTCAATTCTTTTTTTCTCTTGTTATGGTTTCCAATTCAAGTTTCATTTTTCAAAAACAAATTCATATTTACATATGTGCTCGTCAAGCACGCGATCGTAAATGGACTCGTTAAGCCCGATCGATTTTTAAATTTCAAATAAATTTGACTCGGAAGAGCCGGGTGTCGAGGACTCGTACAGTCAGAAGGCAGTTAAGGACTGCCTTACACCCCAATTATGTGGCATGGACCCGATATAACCCACCCGAACTTTGTGAGTTATGCCCATGGGTGACCGGGGCTAGAGTATATTTGTGGTCTCATTTTGTGAAGCGCTACGGTCCGCAGCTTTCGTTAAACGCGCATCGGCTTGAAATCACGTGAATGATGCCATGCGTATATGTCGATATACTCGAGTCCTGGTTCTTTCGATTGGTGACGAAAGGGGTGGTGAAGCCACAAATAATTCTCCTGGAGGAACTCCAGAAGCCGTCGTCAACGGTTTTATTGGTTGCTGTTGCAACATTGTCGGCCAGAATGGCAGAATCAGTAGTCGTACTGATGGTATGTTCATCGGCAAAGGGTGCGATGCTAGAATTAATCTCCCGTTCCTCAGCCAACATGGGGACGTCGTCCTCAGACTCTGGAAGGGTGGCAGCCATCTTTGCTATGTTTTCTATCTATGAAAATATAGAAAGATTTCGGAACGGAAAACCAAATTAACATAATGGTCAGGGTGACCAGAAACCTAGGTCGCCTTACAATCTATTGCGATTCGAACGCGGCCATCAAACCAAAGATTTTTCACGTAACAAAAACTAGGGAGGACGCGAACATAACGCGACAGATAGACCTATGTTTATTCCCTAAAAGACAAGGATGTAATCCATTTGAACAAACGACGACCGTTAGTACCCGGATGATTATCGCGACGACGACATAATTTCCACGTAGTGGGGAGTAATAGTTCTCGTCGAGAATGTCGAGGACAAATCAAAAGTAGCATGTAAAGTTACCGCTTTCGTAGAAAAGCAGACAGTTTTGTAAATATAACCGTGGGTTATCATCAAGGCGTCACCTGTAAAGCATTCCACATAATCTCATTGTTAAAACCAGTAGTGGTAAAATAGCGTCGCGTTCTATGTGAGAAGACAGCTCAGAATTGTGGTGCATATTGCCCCTTGAACCAGACGCATTATTTAAATTATGGTACCCCGTCAATACATCGTCAACGTACATACACTTCCGTAGGTCTTGTACATAAAGAGGAAACATTCTCCGTGCCGTCAACCAAATGCAAAAGTCACTGTCTGTAACTAAAAGTTCCGGATAATATTTTGCAGAGAATATCTTAACTGTACTCAATGCAGAAATGTCTAGGACGGGTAAACAATACATCTGTATTCATCTGTGTGATATCGCAATTGTATACGAATCTATACAACCTCCACCTCAAAACGAGGAGAAACAAGTCTGATTGTTGAGTCGGACCGACGTGTAAAAATGTCATTCAAGGCAGTGAAAAACAATCGAAGTCAAATTGTCTTTTTATCGGTGGATGACCGGCGATAAGGCAGATAAATTTTCATTTGTAGGCGTAACCTAAACTGACCTCATATGGTATAACTGTATATACCCCCGGACAAAGTCGTGGTGAATCGTCTTAATTCATGGTTTTCACAAGAGAGATGCCTAATTTCGAAGAAATTGTGTCAGCCAGGCCGTCCTTGGTTTCCGATTTGTCCGAAGAAATAAGTTTCAAGAGGAAGAGTATCTTCACTCAGAATACCGTCGGGATGTCGTTTTATAATTTTCCTCGCAAAACTTATCTAAATCTTATGTTTTTGTTGTTTTTCGATCTTTATTTTCAAATAAAAGTCTTCTGTTTTTTCGAGCTTGAGATCGGTATATATTTATGTATTATTTTCTTTCAATATTTCGCAATTTCTTTGAATTGCTTCTTCAGGAAATATGTATCTATAATAAGTATATAACAAACTTTTTTTTTTTATATTAAATACATTAACAACATAAATAATTTACATCTCAACATAACACATTGTACTAGGCTAACATAAAAAGTAGGTGGATACAACATTCATTTCACTTACATCGTCTACAATAACTAAACACTTATTCTTATTGGAGTCAGCGAAACATCACTGCTCTCGTCAGGTTTCATTATTGCACTGAATGTTGCTCTGCAAATTGCTCGTCGTATATTCTAGTTTTGTTTCTGCATACCATTTGTCTGTATATGTGAGCGATGTTGTCCGTGTCTGTTTTGTAATTTATTCTCCTCGTCGTTGGTACGTTGTTTATGTGTAACATTTCTAAGGTGTATCTCTTGTTTATGTTGCTCTCTCGTTGTAACACACGAACTCTATCAAAGTTTGGATGGTGGTTAGTTGCTGCACAGTGGGTCGCTAACGCAGTTTTTTGTATTTTGTTGTTATTACGTGTTTTGATGTCAGATTTGTGTCCGGATAACCTTATTTTTAATTTGTTTTTGGTGGTCCCAATGTATATTTTTTGGCAATTTTCTTCCGAGTTTCCATCACACGGAATCTCATAAATTACATTTGGTGTTTCGGTAAGGGGATACGGTCTTTTGTATTACTAAACAATTTTTTTACCGTATTGTTGGATTTATGTGCCAAGCTGTATTTATTTTTATCAAAAATATCGGATTTTGATATCCTTTCTGAGATAGTTGGTACATATGTCAAGGATCTAAATGTTTTTTTGTCGTTTTCATCGTCCCTCTTTTTTGATGATGGTTTATACTCGGCTATTAAACTTTTTATAAGATTTGAGAGAAAATTATTATTTTCCAAGATATCTTGAAGTTTTTTCTTGTTTTTTTGTTGAAATTGATGGTCACTAATGGATAATACTCTATGGATCAAATTTTTAGCTGTATTTATTATTATACGTTTCGGATGGTTTGAGAAGTAGTTCATAATTCGTCCAGAAGCTGTGTTTTTTTGGTACCAGTCCATATTAAGTTTTCCTTCGTCCTTGGTTATTAGTAAATCTAAATATGGTAATTTTTGGTTTTGTTCAAGTTCCATAGTGAAGCGGATGTTATTGTGGAAGGGATAGGACCCGTGACAACCCAGCCGAAGACTGTGTTTTGCGCTAGTAGCGATCCCAAAATATTCGTCCGAGTACCGTGCAATAAAATTTTCGGATAAAGATCCGCGCCCAATAGAAGGTCAACAGGACGACAAACAAATAAATTGGGGTCGGCCAAACGAAGATTTGGCATACTAGACACAATGTCACGATCTAGAGAAAAAGATGGCAGGTTGCCGGAAATGTTCGGAAGAACATACGCCGTAGTCTCCAGTAGGAGCGACTCGTCTAATGGGGTACCAATGCAAAGTGAACAAAGTTCTCTCGACGTGATCGAAACACTTTGATTCACACCAGAAATTGTGGCCGAAGTCGAAGACGTACTCAGTCCAAGTCGACTCCGCAATCCTTCCGTAATAAAGGATGATTCCGAAGCGGGATCTATTAAGGCCCTAGCAGGATACGTGATACCCTGGTGAACGATATTCACCATTGCAGTTCCTAATAATACATTTCCAGTACGTGAAGTATGGAATACCTGTCTACTCGACGTCCCTGACACAATGCCAGTCGATGTAGAAGGCTGATCGGTATCCACTGATGCTACCCCGGTATCCCGTGTAACAGATGCAGAAATGACAGGAGTAGTTCTAGGGCAATCTGATATATCCCTATGCAAAAGAGTGTGGTGTCTTCTGCTACATTTACCGCAATCATATGCGCTGGGGCAATTAGCTGCAACATGTCTGCGGGACAGACAATTCATGCGGCACTGATGGCGCTTAACAATATTCATCCTCTCAAGAACTGAAAGATTATGAAACCTAGAACACGTTCTGAGGTGATGCTGTCGTCGACAGAGAACGCATAATCTGTCAGGAGAGGATTGGGAGGAAGGGGGCGTACTTGTTGGGGAACGAGTCGCTTTCGCATTCGTGAAATGCGAGCGAATTCTTCTGTTGGTCGGAGGCCTGGCGTCAATGCCGCGGATATCGCGAAGACATGTCAATGTCTGGATTCTTTCCGTGAGAAAGAAGTCCAAATCTGACCAAGAAGACAAAGCAGATTTGCCCTTAATATTCTGTTCCCAAAGTGTGACAGTACATTTCGGCAACCTATGAAGGCATAAAAAGACGAGGATGGGATCCCAATCGTCAGTAGCCACATCGTAGATGGACATTGTCGAAATGCATGTCGAGATACCACGTTGTAACTTCTTCAGTCCTGAACTGGTCTCAGCTTCCAAGACTGGCAAATCAAATAACAACTTGAGTTGGTGGTTCACCAATAGGCGGGTATTATCATAAGTACCCCTTAGTGCCTTCCACGCAAGAGCGAAGCTTCTATGCGTGAGCGGAAATTTCGAAACAACCTCGCGAGCTTCACCACTGGTCTTCTTGAGCAAATGACACAATTTCTCAATATCGCTAAGTCGGCTATTGTTAATGTATACCGCTGTGAAGAAATTTCTAAATGTCGGCCAATTGAGAAAATCGCCGTCAAAAACATCTATATCACAAGGCGGTAGATTGAGACTGTGGGAGGAACTATTGTCTCCCCTAGAGCCAACGGAAGAACTGTGAGAGTCATCGGGCCTTTGAGAAACATTCAAAAGTAATGTTTGGTCCTCCAACCGAGACGATTTAGCAGAATGCTTAGATGGTACACGTAATGCCTCCAATTTACGTTGAATTGACTCCATGACATTCAAGTAACAATTGTAGGCCGCATCATATTTGCTGTCAGCAGCGGCGATTGCCTCGGTAGCGTTGCTCTGTGTGGAAACAAAGTCAAGGCATTCGTCGAATAAGCTCTTAACTTTTTCCCACAACGACTTAGCCTCGGAACCATGACATTCTAGTCTATGGGCGGTGAGATCATCGTCTCGCAAACTGTGAAACTTCGTTTCAAATCGGACTACTGCGTCAGTTGCTCTTGTGAAAGCAGTCAGTGATGTAGTAGTCATTATGACCAAGTACTGTCAAACTTAAAGGGCGAAAAAATTGACACGTGATGTCCAAAACTCTCGAAAAGAGTATAAATCGATCCAAACGCTACTTCGATTTGTCGTCGAACAAATGAAAATTCAGTTTTTTTCCAGTGTATGCGAAATGTGTATCGTCAACACACAATATTTTTCGCAGTGTACCGAAAGTACCAGAAATGTGAACAAGGTAACGTAATTACCACAAAAACACAAAAAATGAGATCAGAAAATTTCTCACAGTGTACGGAGTACAACCAATTTTTTACAGTGTATCGTCGATACACCAATTTCCTTACAGTGTATTGGAAATACCAGCTAAAATTAGCTCCGTAAGGTAAATGATAAGTATTTTTTGTAAAAATTGGAGAAAAATTTCTCTAAGTGTATGAAAACACGTAAAGTTTCTTCAAATGTATCGTAAATACAAAAAACCCTTTTTCGCGTGTCGAAATATATGCAAAATCTTTATTTGGAAAATATTACAATATTTTTCCCAGTGTACCCTGTGTACCAAAAGATTTTTGCAAGTGTATCGTGAATACAAAAAATATTTTCAGTGTATCGTAGAATACAAAGAATGATATTTGCGTGGCGAATTATCGAAAAAATTGAAACTTGATATGTTACGAGAGAGTTTCTCTCAGTGTATATATTATCCAAAATTTCTCCCAGTGTACGTAGATAAACAAAATTTGTGCAAGTATATCGTGAATATCACTTGCCAAATGGAAAAATACAAAACAATAAAAAGTCGTGAACTTTAAATTGTAAAATATCAACTTGACAGATTGTAGGGTGCACATCACATAACACGAACGATAATAGTCAACGACTGATATCCGAAGGAATCAACAATAAATACTTTTTCCAACTGAACTTGCAAAAATTATTTTTATAATTTCGCGCCGTAAGCGACCCACGCTATTAAACCAACGTGTATGCAGTTCGAACGTATGTTGGATGTAACTCCTGTGTGCGTACGTGTGTATATCAAGTTGAACGGCAACCGTATTGGCAAACCAATGCTTACAACCAATGCAATTGTTTTTATGCAGATCGAAGATCAAAAAACCAAAAGAAAACACAACAATGTTTACGCAAACCAATGACAAAACACAGCGAAAATTAAATGCAATTTTGACCTTGAATATTTGGATGAAAACAAATCAGAATTACAAGCACTTTTCAACACTTTTATAGAAGTATAACCGGGTATTAAAGACCGACGGATAATTTAATTTTTTCTCGTAGAGATTTAATGTACAACCGATATAAAATACGAGTTGTAAAGCGACCGTAGGCGAGTATTTACTTTTGTTTTTATTTATATTTACACAGAAGGATAGGCTCACTTTTTAATTATCACTGAAAGTACATACCTTGGTTGTTGATAATATAATTATATTTATGTGCAATAAATTGAAAATGCCTCGTAGAGGATGGTGATCGTCGATCGTTTGTTGTTGTTGTTGATTGGCGTAGCCTTTGCCTTCGAGGAAGAAATAAAAAACACCGAATTAATACTTTCCAACAATTATTCGGCTCGAATGGACCAACGAATGCGTGGCATAAAAGTAGAAATGAAATAAAAAGGCACTGGTTTAGAATTTGAACCAAAATATATGGGCTTTATTTAATAAATTATTGTTCGTCAAACAATATTTACTTTCGTAGAAGAAATACCAAAGCGAGAGAGTCTCAAAGTAAGAATGTCAAAAAGCTTGGATGCCGAAAGGCGGGGGTTGATGACATTTGACGTTAGAAAATGTCCTCATTTTCGTACCAAAAGGCAGAAAAGGTATTGATAAATCCTAACGGTGGGATTACACTTAGGTTAGGTTAGGTTAAAGTGGCAGCCCGATTAAGATTCAGGCTCACTTAGACTATTCAGTCCATTGTGATACCACATTAACTAAAAGTACCTATTACATATGGGCACTTCTAGTTTTAACCGTTGAACCTTCTCGATTATTTTCTTCTGTTGAACCAACCAGATTGTTCCAAAAACATTAGCAGACTGCTTAAGTTAACGTTTTCCAGGTCCGCCAGTAATCTGAAGCTATATGCCCCTAAAATTTGCTTGCGCTTTACACAAAATGCAGGACACTCACACAAGAGGTGTTTAATTGATTCTTTTTCCTCCGCATCATGACAGCTCATACAATAGTCATTATACTTCGCGCCAATAGTTTTTGCAAAATCGCCTATCAGGCAGCGACCCGTTATAGCAGATATCAGGAGTGATATCTGACGTCTCGAGAACATTAGCATATCTAGTGTGCGGTTTAAGTTGAAATGGGGCCATATTTGCTTGGTGTCGTTACAACCCTTGCAATTCTCCTATCGAACATTTGCCATCCTAACAGCCTTCTCACGCAGCATGAGCTTGCAGGTAGCTAGGGGCATACCAACAAATTCCAGTTCCCCTGGAATATGTAAGGTAGTCCCTAGCCTTGCCAACTCATCCGCTTCGCAGTTCCCCGGTATGTTCCTATGGCCAGGCACCCATATTAGGTGAATATTGTACTGCTCAGCCATCTCATTGAGAGATTTGCGGCAGTCGATGGCCGTTTTCGAGTTGAGGAACACAGAGTCCAAGGATTTTATTGCAGGTTGACTGTCTGAGTATATATTAATGCCAATATTTGTTGGAATATTACTTCTCAGCCAATTCGCCACCTCTCTTATTGCTAATATTTCAGCCTGAAAAACACTACAGTGATTAGGTAATCTTTTCGCTATTCGAATTTCCAGATCTTTAGAATATACTCCGAACCCCACTTGTCCATTCAATTTGGAGCCATCAGTATAGAAATCTATATATCTTTTATTCCCCGGGGTCTGTTTACACCACGCCTCACTGTTGGGAATTAGAGTTTCAAACTTTTTGTCGAAAAGTGGTTTTGCCAGGGTATAATCCACTACGTTAGGCACATCTGGCATTATTTTGAGGACCGAACTATGACCGTACATTTTTTCCGACCACAGCGATAGCTCGCGCAACCGCACAGCCGTTGTTGCAGCTGACTGTTTGGCCAAAATGTCTAAAGGCAATAGATGTAGCATGACATTAAGGGAGTCTGTTCCTGTCTTACTAAATGCGCCTGAGATACATAAGCTCGCCATACGCTGAACTTTATCTAAACAAGTCGGTTTCTGAAGTGCCGGCCACCAGACTACAACACCATATAGCATTATAGGTCTAACTACTGCAGTGTATAGCCAATGCACAATTTTTGGTTTTAGTCCCCACTTTTTCCCTATTGCCTTTTTGCACGAGTACAAAGCTACCGTGGCTTTTCTCGCCCTCTCTTCAATATTAAGCCTAAAATTCAGCTTCCTGTCCAAAATAACGCCAAGGTATTTTGCACACTCACCAAAGGGAATTTCAGTACCCCCTAAGGAAATGGGCCTAACCGTGGGAGTTTTACGATCTTTGCAGTACATGACTAGTTCTGTCTTTGCTGGATTTACACCAGACCATTATCTTTCGCCCATTTCTCAGTCATCCGGAGAGCTCTCTGTATAATATCTCTGATTGTGGATGGGAATTTTCCCCTGACTGCTAGCGCCACATCATCTGCGTATGCCACCACTTTTATCCTTTCTTTTTCTAGGGAAACCAGAAGGTTGTTTATAGCAACATTCCAAAGAAGAGGTGATAGAACTCCTCCTTGGGGAGTGCCTCTGTTCACATACCTTTGTATGTTTGCTTGCCCTAGTGTGGCTGAAATACGTCTCTTTATTAGAAGTTCGTCTAACAGCCTAAGTATACCTGGATCAACATTCAGAGTTGTCAGTCCATTTAATATCGAGCTCGGATGGACATTATTGAACGCCCCTTCGATGTCTAGAAACGCCACGATTGTGTATTCTTTGACAGATAGTGAGCTTTCAATAAAGCTGACTAGTTCATGCAATGCGGTCTCAGTAGACCTGCCCTTCGAGTATGCATGCTGTCGTTTCGAGAGCAAACTTGAATCCACGCTATTTCTAAGATACATGTCTATCATCCTCTCCAGGGTCTTAAGTAGGAATGAGGATAAGCTGATTGGTCGGAAATCCTTCGCACTCGAGTGAGAGGCTTTTCCTGCTTTAGGTATGAAGACGACTTTTGTTTCCCTCCACTTTTCTGGAATATATGCTAAGTTTACACATCGTTTATATATCACCGTCAACCAGGGGATAACTCTTTCAGCCACTGCCTGTAACTCCGCCGGAGTAATTCCATCAGGTCCGGGGGATTTGAATGGTCCAAAGCTATTTAAAGCCCATTTTATTCTAGATTCCGACACAATTTCCTCGATAGGAAATGATCGCTGAGCCTCTGTTACACCGCCGGAACATGGTTCAACCGTCTGATTTCCAGGGAAGTGTGTGTCCAAAAGTACCTCCAACGTCTCCTCACTGGACGTTGTCCAATTTCCCTCCGATGTTTTAATGAAACCTGGAGCGGTGTTAGTGGATGCTAGTACCTTCCGTAGTCTGGAAGCCTCTGACGTATTCTCAATACTGCTACAGTAATCATCCCAAGAGTTTTGTTGAGACCTTCCCAGTTCTCGTTTATATTCTCTCAGATTCATCTTGTAAGTGTCCCAATCCTCCGGAGCTCTTGTGGACTTTGCTTTGTTAAAGAGCTTCCTGCAGGATTTCCTCATATTACTTAACTCCGTAGTCCACCATGGCGGCCGATTTTTTCCCCTTGGCTTTCCTCTAGGGCAAGCAGCTTTCAGTGAAATGTTGAAGGCCTTAGTAATCCGCTCCACTGCGTGTTCGATATCTTGCACAGTGCTCATATTTGTCTCCGGCATTTCCGGTATCATCAAATTGAACGATTCCCTATACCTATTCCAATCAGCTTTCCTAACATTTGGCGGAAATATGGTCTTTGAAGTACGAACAGCCAATCTGAAACTGATGTAGCGATGATCTGAGAAGCTATGTTCCCTCAAAACTTGCCACTCAGATATCTTATCATTCAGTTCCGGAGAGGTCAACGTTACGTCCAAAACCTCTTGTCTGTTCCTGGTGACGAAGGTTGGTGCATCTCCCTTATTGCAAACTACCAGGTTAGTACGCAAAATAAACTCTATTAGCGACTCTCCCCTTGCATTAGTATCACTACTTCCCCAAATACTATGATGTGCATTTGCATCGCATCCCATAATGAGTTTTGTCTTTGTTTTTAGTGACTCCTCAACTAAGGTCTTAACGGCACAGGGTGGCATCTCCCTATCATGTCCCATGTAGACCGAAGATACCCAATATTTGCATGTGGATATCTCTAGACTGGCTACGACAGTGTCTGCATTGCTCAATGAAGGAAGCAGAAACAAGTTTAGTTCGTTTTTAGCAATTATACATGCTCGATTTATATCGGTACCGGTATTATGCAAAAGTTTGAAACCCGGAGTGCTTAATTCACAGATCTTGTTCTTATATATGTATGGTTCTTGAATAAGAACTATATCTATGTCTCCTTTCATCAGGAAAACTTTTAAGGCAGCACAAGCGGCCTTACAATGGTGAAGATTTATCTGGAGGAACCGTAGAACCATCCAAATTTTCAACCACCGTCACATCAGCCGCTTCAATTGAGTCATCAAGGGCTTCCTCTTCACAGATCTCGGTGACTCTCGCAACAATCCGCGGTTCAGTTTTGGTGAGGCTTGAGCCTGTAGAAACTTCCCGCATATGATTTTCGCCATAGTCTGCAGGTTTTATGTCTCCTTCGGCTTCGCTAGGAGATTTTTCCACTGCTGACTCTACCGGAGGCTTGTCCGTTTCGGAATCCTTTGGCTGATCGCTTTTGTATACCTTCATATGGATATCATGAAAGCCATAACTTACGCGTCCTTGGGTCTGGGCTAGATGTGGCAGCGACTCTATGTTTAATATAAACACCGCATGTCGTCTTGGTCCATCCACCTCATCCAAACGACCAACCTTCCAATCGGCGGTTGGAAGATCTGGGTTACATTCTTTTAGTCTCTATAGTATTGACTCAGGATCAGGAGGGTTTGCCGGTATCCATGCATGTGCTCTAGGTTTAGCCGGTATGTCTTTTTTATCGACTAACTCCAAAGCGGCTCCTTCCCAAACTTCACCAATTAGCATCAATGCAGCTTTAAAGCAATCCGTAGACCTCTGGTCTGCAAAAGCTATTAACTTATATCGTCCTTGATACCATCCAGCATCTTGCCGTCGAGGACTTGGTCCGGGAAACTTTTTTTCGCACCTCTGAGTAGACACCAGACATCGCGTTCTCAATTTCCCCCCATTTTTGCCTTGGAATCATACCGTCCAATGCTCCTTTATTAATAATAGCCATCACAAGGCTGTCTTTTGCAACTGAGGCAAACGATCTTTGATCCCGTTTAGAGGATGGCAGCTCATCCGGTGATCGTTCCCTTTTTCCAGCTTCAAGAATTCCTTGAGCCCATTTTAAGGAATCGCTTTGCTTAGCCGACAACGTGCTTGGGTCGACTGATCCTAATTTCTTTAGGATAAACAAAGCATTTCTTCGTTCCTTGAATCTCTTTCGAGAGGGATTGCCTCCTTTTGATGTCGTCACCTTAGAAAAGGTTCGACTTGCCAAAGTGTCACCGCCAGTCGACCCGTCTACAGGTCGACTAATTGGGCCTGACTCTTGGTCGATGCCCAAATTTATAACTTCAGTCGTTACCCGTCCACTGGGCCCTGAAGTTAGCAACCCAGTGGATGACTTTGAATTTCGCTGCATGGTGGTTTATTATTTCCACCACACGTGAAATTCGTAATAAGTACTTATTACGATGAAATACTCCGCTATTAAAAAACACGTCCGTTCAGTTCGACGGTTGAAGAACAATTTTATTACACTTGAAAATGATTATATGATTGAACAAAGCTAATAAAACGGCATTTGAACTTAAATAATACATATTGACAATTATTGACTAAAAGAAAATAATTTGTAGACTTATTTAAAATTTTATAATTTTTTAATACTGTGATATTTATGAAATGTAAGTTCTAAAAATCTATTGTAGACCCCCTGAAGAAGCGATTCAATATGACAATCGCGAAATATTGGGAAAAATAAATAAAATATTCAAAAAAGACCTCGAGCTCGAAAAATCATTAATTTATTATTATAACATAAAAAGGCCGAAGAAAATCAAAGAAAATAATTTTTATATTATATTATCTTCTGAAAGATCAAAATATTTATAGTATTTATTAAACTCTTCACATAATCGGCGAACAGGATCGTGATTTTCAAAGTTTGTGCGAAAATACTGAATGCGAAGCAGTTCAAAATTACGAGTAGGTCTTGACGGTGTATTGAATGAGATACTGTTAAGAAGGAACTCAGATTTAAATCTACCATTAATAACATCAACCCTAAAACAGATATTCAGCATAGTACGTCTACTTTTAAGAGTAGGCACTTTGATAAGTGAAAGTCGTTCCTTTAACATGGCATGGTTTATAGAGTCCAGTTGTTCCGACGTAAACAAAACTGTAGAAATTGCTTTTATACAGATTCAACACGGTTGCAATGAATTTGATAATGTGGGTCCCATACGCACAAGTGAAGTGTACAAATTCCTTGTTACAAATGGGTCAGCAAACTCCAGCGTTTGACAAATCCAAGTGATCCATATAATTTATGTTATTGACGGTCATAGATATGTGATATCTAAAATCTAGTCTCCGATCCAACAGTATTCCGATATCCTTAAAGGATTCAACAGTTTCAAGCATGTCGTTATTAATATAGTTGTTGTTGTTGTAACAGTTTTTGATGTAGTTTCATCCATTTGGTTCTATGCTTGGGTATTTTAGCTGGTAGCCAGATCAAGGAACTCTGCCACAAGGATGGGGTGTGTCCAGAGTGATCTGGAAGTGAGACGGGTAGGCTTAGCTGGGCAAGCAAAAAGGTGACGTGTGTCATGTGGCCCTTGATTACAGATGGGACACACGTCAGCTACGCTGCTATCAATCACTGATAAGTATGAATTGAGGCGGCTGCACTTGCCTGATCTTAGTTGGGCCAAAACTACCGTGCCGTGGAAGGTCTCTCTCCTCCGGTGCTATGGGCGGCGGTCGGACTCCGAGAACAGGATTAACCTTGTAACTTCTCACCGCTTCAGCTACAGTATCATGAATCCTGTTCAGACCTGTCTGGTATGCTGCCTGATCTAGAGGCTCTCTTTTGTAACGCTGGATCTCGGGCTCTAGAAGGTGAAGATCAACCCTTATGTTACATTCCTGGGTGGAGGTTGTCTATCCACAAGATGGTGATTCAGATGACAACTTCGATGGCAACCAAAGAGGTACTGCTTTGACAACATGTAATTGTGTCGACGCACTGGGATGATCTTGGTCTCCGCATAAAGGTGATCCAGGTATGTACTGCGGGGACATCCTGTTGCGGTTCTAAGGGCAGCGTTCTGACAGGTCTGTATGCTTTTCCACTGCGTATCGCTCGTTTGAGGTGTCCACACTGGCGCTGCATAGTTTACCACTGACCGGCCAATTGCCTTATATGTAGTTAACAAGGTTTCTTTGTCCGCACCCAAAGTGCTGCCGGCAAGCGACTTGAGGACCTTGTTTTTACCGCAGAGCTTATCATAAATTGCAGTGGCATGGGCGGACGACTTAAAAAGGCTGTCGAATGTGACCCCGAGAATCTTGGGGCAATTTTTTGTCGGAATTGTTTCGCCATCGACTCTGACATTCAACTGCCTTCATACTTCCGCCGTCCATGTAGTGAATAGTGTGGCTTAGGATTTGGTGGGAGATATCCTCAAATTTCTTGCAGTGAAATAACTGGTAAGATCAGCGAGGTAGACATTCAATCGATCGCAAATGTCGTCACCAATGGGCCCGGGTGCCATGATTGTGCAATAGTCTGCAATCTCGACGCCGTCAGGAGGGGTGGAATTGAGGACAGGTAGAGATTAAAAGTGCCGGGTAACTCCCTGTTTAACTCTAAGGGGTTTTGACTTCTTGTCCCTGAATTCCACGTACGACTGGCGTCCACACATATAATTCAGAACCCAACGCTTCGTTCCTGTCGGTAGGGACGTATTCTCGATGTCCTCGAATAATGTGGTATGGTTGACCATATCGAACGCTTTCGATAGGTCAAGCGCCACGAGAACCGTCCAATGACACGGCTTGGGCTGATTAAGTCCCCTATTGATATGTGTCGAAATGGCATGTAAGGCTTTCGTCGTACTGTGTACCTTGATGGTGGGCAGCTGGAAAATTCTCCACAAGGCTGAGGAGTAGTGCCTCAAGTGTATTGGCTACTGGCGAAAGAAGGGATATCGGTCTGTACGATTCACCTTTACTCGAATCTTTGCCTGGCTTCAGTAGTGGAATCACTCTTCCCGTCTTCCAGACATCGGGTATAATGAGTGATTCCAAGGACAAATTGAGGAGTCTGGTCGGGTACTCTACTCCCAGTATTCCCAGATGCTTCAGGATTAGCATTGAAATTTCGTCGGGGCCCAGCGCCTTGGATGGTTTCGCGCTGTTGATGACATTGGTAACTTCGGCTGCGGTATATTGTGGTATGTCGTCGGCTCGGAGACCACGTATGCGACTAGTGGCTCTCCTTTTCGCTCTATCACTCTCGGGATGCTCGACAAACTGTGGGTAGAAGTATTTGGCGCATCTCTTCGGATCATTCACAATCACGTCGCCAAAGGTGACTGAAATCCCATCATCCCTTGTAGAGGGGTTCGAGAGGGCTCTCACTGTTGACCACAATTTACCAGTTCCTGTGCCTAAGTTACATAAGCCTCGTCTGCGAGTCCTGCCGCTTCGGCTGGGAAGTTGGGCCTCACTTGGGCAATTCGACCAGCGGGTATGAAGCGAGCGGCTGCTGCGTTGATGATTTCCCGGAACGCCCTCTGGGCAACATGATCATGAGAGGGGGATGGGAGCTCACTGAAACGGCGATCGGTGTATTCTCTGAAGCCTTCCCAGTGGGCTTTCTTTTGATTGATAAACGTCCGGCGTTCAGAGGTTATGAAATCGGAGGGTCGGTTAATGGTGAGAATTATGGGGAGGTGATCCGATCCCAATGAAATGATGGGTTGCCAGGAAACGTCATTTATCAGACCAGGCGACGCTAAAGATAAATCTGGTGAACTGCTGCAGTTACCCATAATTATCGTGGGGGCCTCTTCGTTCACCGTGCAAACTGTGGAGTCATCTATCTGCTCTGCCAAAGCTATGCCTCTCTGGTCATTACCTAGGAGTGAATGCCAAAGTTCATGGTGGGCATTAAAGTCTCCTAGAACCAATCGGTTATGCCCGCACAACAGCCACTCAATGTTTGGGCTATAACCTGGAGCACCGGCGGTATATACACATTGTATAGCTCTATCTCGGCAGCCTTAGACCTGACTGCTACCCCCATACATTCCATATACGGGTCACTAGTGTCTGGCACAAGCGAGATAGGTCTATACTGCACGGAACGGTGTATTATAAAAGCCAGGCCACCACCTCCACTTCTTGTGCGATCCTTTCGAAGCACATTGTATCCAGCACAATGGCGTAGGCTGCAGGTGGAATTCAGCTTAGTCTCCTGGATCGCCGCGACCATTATCCTTTTCTGATTCATAAAGCCCACGATCTCGCTAATCTTACCTAGGAGCCCGTTGCAATTAAATTACAAACGATGCACTGTCCGGAACTGGAACAACAATATTGGGTGTAAGATGCTGCGGCAGAGAATATTGTTGTACGGGAGATGTCGGGGGCGTCGCATAGTCAGACGACCCACTGCTGCTATCGCTGGCACAGCATCCTGCCACGTAGTCAGTATGACTATACTCCCGCAGCGATGTTAAGCCGGAGCAGTTCCGGAAGTGCACCCACTCCAAGCACCGGTTACACCTGAACGAAACCGAACGGTGGTGGATCAGGTTTCGGCAGACTGAACAATACCATGGTCCGGGGTTCTCCTCTATCCCGGCTCGGACCAACAGCAAACGGTGAAGGCTCCCCGAGATGCACCTTCTCCAACACAAAAAGACGGACGAAACAACACGTACACTGATGTGGCAGCCGCTGGCCAATGGGTGAGGTCCATCGGGTCAATCCGGTACACAGAACCCGCCGCCGTGGGTTTGAAAAATGGCCAATTGGCACAACGAGCTGAGAGACCACCATCGACAACATTGACTAGCTTCTTTGCAATGTGTGAAGCAGATCCATTCGCATCCTAGAAATGATGAATGTTTTTATTTGCGACCGCTGTTGGTAAGTGTTCGTGCACCAAAATCCTTCGCGCATTTGAAGACTGTGAATGGGCATATCGAGAAGCATATCAACTAATGGCTTTGCTGGAGAACGATTCTCATTGGGATTTAACATTTCGGATTCAGTTATTTCATCAAATGCGTACCAAATACGAACGCTTTTCGCATTTATCATCACCACATGTTTTGCTTCACAACCAAATCAGTTATGGAACAAATACAAAGACGACATATGTGAATATATTTTGTATCGCTTGCTCCTTCAAACGAATAATCCTGATATCCAAATAACCAATGAAATCTACAATGAAGGATTGATTCCGATTGAGGATCAATGCTTGACTATTGCTACTGATTGAAGTAGGAACGATTGCTCCACATCGATCGATGCATTCAACCATGAATTAAATCGAGAGCTGCAATACAATGTTGATACATTGCTGGAATTCGTTCGAAATAATGTGCCGTTGCTGAATGAACAGCAAAAACAAGTATACGAAACAATAATGCAAGCGGTGGGCAATAATACTGGTGGTCTATTCTTTCTGGACGCACATGGAGGAACAGGGAAAACGTTTGTCATTTCATTGGTTTTGGCCACAATTCGATCAAGATGTAACATAGCTTTGGCGTTAGCATCATCTGGAATTGCGGCGACTCTTCTGAGTGCACAATGGCACATAAAAAATTACTTGAAGCACTTAACTTCACACTGAAGGATCTTCGGCGAAGTAACAACATCTTTGGCGGTTTGATGATATTGTTGGCAATCAATTTCAGGCAGACGTTGCCAGTAATTCCCCGTGGAACGCCTGCAGATGAATTGAATGCTTGGCTGAAGGCATCACCTTTATGGAATAACGTAAAAACATTATCGCTAACCACTAATATGAGAGTTTAATTTCAGAATGATCAAAGTGCTGCACAATTTTCCAAACAATTGTTAGCTGTTGGAAATGGAAACCAAATTCCAGTTGATGCGACAACTGTTTAATTACTCTTACCAACGACTTTTGCAAATTTGTAGACTCTCAATTAGCTCTTATTGAAAATGTTTTCCCAAATATTAATGAGAATTATCAGAATTATGCTTGGTTAAGTCAACGAGCAATTCTTGCCACAAAAAATAATGATGTACACGCACTGAATTTCACCATTCAATCAAAAATTGCTGGCGATTTGGTAACATACAAATCCGTTGATTACGTAAGAAATCCCGATGATGTAGTAAGTTATCCAACTGAGCTTTTGAACTCTCTGGAGTTATCAGGATTTCCACCACACAATTAGCAACTCAAAGTTGGTACGGTTGTTATGATATTGCGTAATTTGAATCCACCGCGACTTTGCAACGGAACTCAACTTTCGGTAAAAAGACTTATGCCGAATTTGATTGAGGCAACCATTATTAACGGAAAGTACGCAGGTGAAAATATATGTATTCTTCGAATACAAATGATTCCGACCGATCTTCCGTTTGACTTCAAACGATTGCAATTTCCAGTTCGCCTTGCGTTCGCAATGACCATTAACAAGTCGTAAGTCAAATCGCTTAGTGTTTGGGAGATAAATTTAGAAAATCATTGTTTTTCACATGGTCAGTTATAAGTTGCGTGTTGAAGAGTTGGGAAACCATCCGCTTTGTTTGTGTTAACGTTAGACCAAACACAAAAAATGTGGTTAACCAAGGTTAGGTTAGGTTAGGTTAAAGTGGCAGCCCGATTAAGATTCAGGCTCACTTAGACTATTCAGTCCATTGTGATACCAAATTAACTAAAAGTTCCTATTACATATGGGCACTTCTAGTTTTAACCGTTGAACCTTCTCGATTATTTTCTTCTGTTGAACCAACCAGATTGTTCCAAAAACATTAGCAGACTACTTAAGTTAACGTTTTCCAGGTCCGCTAGTAATCTGAAGCTATATGCCCCTAAAATTTGCTTACGCCTTACACAAAATGCAGGACACTCACACAAGAGGTGTTTTATTGATTCCTTTTCCTCCGCATCATGACAGCTCATACAATAGTCATTATACTTCGCACCAATAGTTTTTGCAAAATCGCCTATCAGGCAGCGACCCGTTATAGCAGATATCAGGAGTGAAATCTGGCGTCTCGAGAACACTAGCATATCTAGTGTGCGGTTTAAGTTTAAATGGGGTCATATTTGCTTGGTGTCGTTACAACCCTTACAATTCTCCCATCGAACATTTGCCATCATGACAGCCTTCTCACGCAGTAAGAGCTTGCAGGTAGCCAGAGGCACACCAACAGATTCTAGTTCCCCTGGAATATGTAAGGTAGTTCCTAGCCTTGCTAGCTCATCTGCTTCGCAGTTCCCCGGTATGTTCCTGTGGCCAGGCACCCATAATAGGTGAATATTGTGCTGCTCAGCCATCTCATTAAGAGATTTGCGGCAGTCGATGGCCGTTTTCGAGTTGAGGAACACAGAGTCCAAGGATTTTATTGCAGGTTGACTGTCTGAGTATATATTAATGCCAATATTGCTTGGAGCATTACTTCTCAGCCAATTCACCACTTCTCTTATTGCTAATATTTCAGCCTGAAAAACACTACAGTGATCAGGTAATCTTTTCGCTATTCGAAGTTCCAGATCTTTAGAATATACTCCAAAACCAACTTGGCCATCCAATTTGGAGCCATCAGTGTAGAAATCTATATATCTTTTATTCCCCGGGGTCCGTGTACACCACGCCTCACTGTTGGGAATTAGAGTCTCAAACTTTTTGTCGAAAAGTGGACTCGCCAAAGTGTAATCCACTACGTTAGGCACATCTGGCATTATTTGGGGGACCGAACTGTGACCGTAACTTTTTTCCGACCACAGCGATAGCTCGCGCAACCGCACAGCCGTTGTTGCAGCTGACTGTTTGGCCAAAATGTCTAAAGGCAATAGATGCAGTATGACATTAAGGGAGTTTGTTCCTGTCTTGCTGAATGCACCTGAGATACACAAGCACGCCATACGCTGAACTTTGTCTAAACTTGTCGGCTGGTGAAGTGCCGGCCACCAGACTACAACATCATATAGCATTATAGGTCTAACCACTGTCGTGTATAGCCAATGTACAATTTTTGGTTTTAGTCCCCACTTTTTCCCTATTGCCTTTTTGCACGAGTGTAAAGCTACCGTTGCTTTCCTCGCCCTTTCTTCAATATTAAGCTTAAAGTTCAGCTTCCTGTCCAAAATAACGCCAAGGTATTTTGACACTCCCTAAAGGGAATTTCAATACCCCCTAAGGAAATGGGCCTAACCGTGGGAGTTTTGCGATCTTTGCAGTACATGACTAGTTCTGTCTTTGCAGGATTTACCCCAAGACCATTATCTTTCGCCCATTTCTCAGTCATCCGGAGGGCTCTCTGTATAATATCTCTAACTGTTGATGGGAATTTTCCCCTGACTGCTAGCGCCACATCATTTGCGTATGCTACCACTTGTATCCTTACTTTTTCTAGGGAAACCAGAAGGTCGTTTATAGCAACATTCCAAAGAAGAGGTGATAGAACTCCTCCTTGAGGAGTGCCTCTGTTCACATACCTTTGTATGTTTGCTTGTCCTAGTGTGACTGAAATGCGTCTCTTCCTTGAAGTTCGTCTAACAGCCTAAGTATACCTGGATCAACATTCAGAGTTGTCAGTCCATTTAATATCGAGCTCGGATGGACGTTATTGAACGCCCCTTCGATGTCTAGAAACGCCACGATTGTGTATTCTTTGACAGATTGTGAGCTTTCAATAAAGCTGACTAGTTCATGTAATGCGGTCTCAGTAGACCTGCCCTTCGAGTATGCATGTTGTCGTTTCGAGAGCCAACTTGAATGAATCTAGTTCTAAGATAAATATCTATCATCCTCTCCAGAGTCTTAAGTAGGAATGATGATAAGCTGATTGGTCGGAAATCCTTCGCATTCGAGTGAGAGGCTTTTCCCGCTTTAGGTATGAAAACGACTTTTGATTCTCTCCACTGTCGTGGAATATATGCTAAGTTGATACATCCTATATATATCACCGACAACCAGGGAATAATTCCGTCAGCCACCGCTTGTAACTCCGCCGGAGTAATTCCATCAGGTCCGGGGGATTTGAATGATCCAAACCTATTTAACGCCCATTTTATTCTAGATTCTGATACAATTTCCTCGATAGGAGACGACCGCTGAGCCACTGTGACAACGCCAGTGCATGGTTCAACCGTCTGATTTCCGGGAAAATGTGTGTCCAATAGTACCTCCAGCGTCTCCTCACTGGACGTTGTCCAATTGCCCTCCGATGTTTTAATGAAACCTGGAGCGGAGCTCGTGGATGCTAGCACCTTCCGTAGTCTGGAAGCCTCGGACGTATTCTCAATGCTGCTGCAGTAATCATTCCAAGAGTTATGCTGAGCCTTTCTCAGTTCTCGCTTGTATCCTCTCAGATTCTTCTTGTAAGCGTCCCAATCCACAGGAGCTCTGGTGGACTTTGCTTTGTTAAAGAGCTTCCTGCACGATTTCCGCATATTACCTAACTCCGTAGACCACCATGGTGGTCGATTTTTCCCCCTTGGCTTCCCTTTAGGGCATGCAGCTTTCAGTGAAATGTTGAAGGCCTTAGAAATCCTCTCCACTGCGTGTTCGATAACTTGCACAGTGCTCATATTTGTCTCCGGTATCATCATATTGAACGATTCCCTATACCTATTCCAGTCAGCTTTCCTAACATTTGGCGGAAATATGGTCTTGGTTTTATGAACATCAAATTTGAAACTGATGTAGCGATGATCTGAGAAGCTGTGTTCACTTAAAACATGCCACTCAGATATCATTTCATTCAGTTCTTGCGAGACCAAGGTGATGTCCAAAACCTCTTGCCTGTTTTTAGTGACAAAGGTTGGGGCATCTCCCTTGTTGCAAACTACCAGATTAGTACGCAAAATAAACTATTAGCGACTGTCCCCTTGCATTAGTATCACTACTTCCCCATATACTATGATGCGCATTCGCATCGCATCCCATAATGAGTTTCGTCTTTGTTTTCAGTGACTCCTCAACTAAGGTCTTAACGGCACATGGAGGCATCTCCCTGTCATGTCCCATATAGACCGAAGATACCCAATATTTGCATTTGGCTATTTCTAAATTGGCAACGACAGTGTCTGCATTGCACATTGAAGGAAGCAGAAACAAGTTGAGCTCGTTTTTAGCAATTATACAGGCTCGAATTACATAATTACCAGTATATTGCAATAGTTTGAACCCCGGAGTACTTAATTCACATATTTTGTTTCTATAAACATATGGTTCTTGAATAAGAACTATGTCTATGTCCCCTTTCATCAGGAGAACTTTTAAGGCAGCACATGCAGCCTTACAATGATGAAGATTTATCTGGAGGATCCGTAGGACCATCGAGATTTTCAACAACCGTCACATCAGCCGCTTCAATCGAGTCATCAAGAATGTCCTCTTCAGAGATATCGGTGACTCTCGCAATAACCATAGGTTCAACTTTGGTGAGTTCTGAGGCAGTAGAAGCCTCCTCACGCATACGGTATCTATCCATGTCTTCAACTTTGGTATCTCCCTCGACTTCGCAAGAGGATCCGCTTACTTCTGATTCAGACTGAGGCTTGTCCATTTCTGAATCCTTTAGCTGATCGTTTTTATACACCTTCATTTGGATATAAAGAAAGCCATAACATACACGGCCCTGAGACTTTGCTAGATGTGGCAAAGACTGAGTGTTCAATATAAACACTGCATGCCGTCTTGGCCCATCCACTTCATCCAAACGGCCAACCTTCCAATCAGCTGTTGGAAGATCTGGATTGCATTGTTTCAGTCTATTTAAAATAGATTCAGGGTCAGGAGGGTTTGCAGGTATCCACGCATGTGCTCTTGGTCTAGCCGGTATGTCTTTCTTCTCGACTAACTCTAGAGCAGCTCCTTCCCAAACTTCACCAATTAGTATCAGAGCAGCTTTAAAACATTCTATAGACCTCTGGTCCTCAAATGCAACTAGCTTAAATCGTCCTTGATACCAACCAGCCTCTTGGCGTCGAGGATCTGGGTCGGGAAACTTTTCCAGCACCTGTGAGTAGACGCCAGACAAAGCATTCTCAATTTCCCCCCATTTTCGCTTTGGAACCATACCGCCCAATGCTCCTTTATTTATGATAGCCATCACAAGGCTGTCTTTAGCAACTGAGGCAAACGATCGTTGATCCCTTTTGGAGGATGGCAGCTCATCCGGTGATCGTTCCCTTTTTCCAGCCTCAAGAATTCCTTGAGCCCATTTTAAGGAATCGCTTTGTTTAGCCGACAACGTGCTTGGGTCGACTGATCCTAATTTCTTTAGGATAAACAAAGCATTTCTGCGTTCCTTGAATTTCTTGAGAGATTACCTCCTTTTGATGGCGTTACCTTGGAAAAGGTCCGACTTGTCAAATTGTCGCCACCTGTCGACCCGTCTACAGGTCGACTAATGGTTAACCAAAGAGCTTTCATTCCTGACCGTTTTTTACAAAAATTTTATATAATCAAATATGGGCCCACTCAATTCAATGGTGAGGAAATTGTTAATGAAGTTATTATCAATCCGGAAAATAAATTCGATACAGTATCTATCGAGAGATTCAAAATAAAAAATGAGAATGGCAGGTATGTAGCATCAGAAACAATTAAAAATGGCTTGATATCGGATACTCTTGTAAAAGAGATTTACATGATTAATACCATCGCTGCAACGGAGTTATACGTTCCACAAGTACGGTTGTGCAAAAACTGTGGTAGGCTATGCCACATCGCAAACAGATGTCGCTCAAGGAAACGGTTTTTACTTTGCGGTCAAAACATTATTGCCCAAACAGTGGACGTCAAATGCTCACTCTGCTGCATGCCCACTATTAAATGCCAAAATATTTGTCTCACTCCCAGATGTATTCTCTGCAATCAGAATGGCCATAATGCAATGGATTCTGATAAGTGCTACATATACAAAGATGGGGAAAACATTAGACACTTAATGGCTTTGTCAAATCTTTCACGAAAGGAATGTCATCAAAAAGAAACAACGTTAAACTATTACGCTATTCTTCATGAGCCTCAATACGAAATCGAATTTCACACAATATCCAAAAAAACCAAAGTTCCAACCAAGTCTATAACTGAAGAAATAAACAGAAAAAATCACTAGAATAAAATACAGCATAGCTGCAACTACTCCCAAAAGATTCTTACCTTCTGTGGAACCTGATATAAAATTCCCCTCAAAATCAGTTTTTCAGCATGAAAGTCTCTTAGATGGAAAATATAGTCTCAAATTTCACACAACAAATGTCAGTGATCCTTACAGCAGCTAACTGTCAAGAAGGACTTTCTGCCTTAAACATTTTTCAAAAAGCTATAAACAGCACATCAGCAAATTTAATTGCACACACATCTTAATCAAATCACACACATGGTGAATCTACTTCAATACAATATACAAAAAATAGAAATCTTCTGGATTTCTATCTCAACAAATTTCAAATTGATATAGGTTAGGTTTGGTGGCAGCCCGATGTATCAGGCTCACTTAGACTATTCAGTCCATTGTGGTACCGGTGAACTTCTCTCTTATCACTGAATACTGCCCGATTCCATGTTAAGCTCAATGACAAGGGACCTCCTTTTTATAGCCGAGTCCGAACGGCGTTCCACGTTGCAGTTAAACCACTTAGAGAAGCTTTGAAACCCTCAGAAATGTCACCAGCATTACTGAGGTGGGATAATCCACCGCTGAAAAACTTTTTGGTGTTCGATCGAAGCAGGAATCGAACCCACGACGGGCGGGCATGCTAACCATTGCACCACGGTATATGTCTCTTAAGTGAAATTTTTAACTATGAAGAAAAAGATACTGAATCTAAATTACCAAATTATAACATTATTTCAAAAAAGAGAGTTGATATGTTTGACACGACCACTGTCGTCCAGATAAACTTATAGTCTGCAAGGCGTATTATGCAAATAAATTGTAGACTATCCCTATTAGGTCTGTTCGCATACTTTTCCAGCAAAAACTATGCAGTAAAAACTAGCAAGAGAGTAAGAGTGTATTTTACTCTCTTTGCTTACAATTGCTGAAAAGTACACGAACGTTATCCAGTAACTATTTGCACATTAAAATTTTGGACATTAAGAACAAAAAAACGGATTCTTTTTATTTAACTTCCAATCTTAGTTGCCGAACATGTACATTGTACTGGTACTTTGTTATCAATAACCAGCTATGGTTTGTAATATTTTACAGGGGAAAAAATCTATAGCAAACACTTGCAATTTCTCTATCTCATAACTGTAAATGTAGTCTCTCTCCGGCTCTCTTTTGCTGGCTTTTTGGTGTAAACGAACGACTTCCAGTAAAATATTTGTGATAATTACAAAAATTATCGGGTTCTCGAACGGAGATATTGAAGAGAACTGGGTTTTAATTATTGGGTAATTAAAAACACCTCAAATTAACAACGTAACAGATTTTTATATTACATATGTATATTACACATTTTCGAGCATATTAAAACCGATACCAGAAAATATTAATTTAACTACAATGATGTTTTCAGCATCATCGTGGGAGAGGGTCGCCGGAAGCATGGAGTACAAATAGCGATAGTCCTACTCCAACTAACAGTGTCGCCGAAAGGCCATGGGCAAAAGAATCTCTGTGGCATGGATTACTCGGAGATGAACATAGGCAACTATTGGGAACAGAAGAGGAATCCTCTGATCGACATAGTAGCGACGATGAAAACGAATCAGATTTAGAAACTGTTTACCAAATAACTCCAGAACAACGTGAATATTATTTTAATCAATTCAAAAACGTACAGCATGATATTAACGGTCTTTTATCCGGTCAAGTCGCCAGGTATATATTGAAATGATTATATATTTCCAATCAAAATTCAACAATGAAATACATTAAAAAATGCACTCATTTCTAGATTATTTTTCGAAAAATCTCGAATCCCTGTTGAAGAATTGCGCCACATTTGGCAATTGTGCGACGTTACTCGCGATGGAGCTTTAAGTCTCGCAGAGTTCACAGCTGCCATGCATCTTGTTGTCTTGCGAAGGAATAATATACCTTTACCAGCTACATTACCAGTATGTTTGCATCCAACTGCTCTGCAGCACACAGCTCTTGTAGGGCAAATTACTTCACAAGAACCCGCAGAGGCGGATCTACTCCATTTGGATGAAGATGATGATGATACTGATAATACAATAATTGGAATAAACACCGGTATAACTTTGTGCGCCAATGTCGAAAGTTGTGGTCGTACGGTGAATGAAACCACATCAATGAATTTAAGCACAATTTCCACCTCATCACAGGTAATTCTGCAAAATTTCCATTTAGTTCTCCCTGTTAAACCCTTTGCTCATTAGGCAAGTGTCAATTCTCGCCATTGTACCAATACTAGTGCAAAAAATCTTCATTCTTTGACACCACCTGCCATACCCCCTCCCGAAATAACCCGTAGCATTTCGAATTCTCCAAAAGCAGCTCCTTCACCGCCCGC
Source organism: Haematobia irritans (assembly GCF_050003625.1). Classification (NCBI taxonomy): domain Eukaryota; kingdom Metazoa; phylum Arthropoda; class Insecta; order Diptera; family Muscidae; genus Haematobia; species Haematobia irritans. The sequence continues at coordinate 103,810,546 of NC_134398.1, forward strand.
AAATGTACCCATGGCGAACATGGCATTTAACACAAGTAAAGATTGTTCATTATGGACAACTGGTGTAAATACCGATGAGCATTTGCAGTTTATAACAACCGTAAGTGGCGATCATGCATTTTAACCAGAGCAACTATGCATTTATAAAATATTTTTTAGGATACGCAGCCAAATCAATGGACAAAATTTAATGAATCTCCCACTTCAAATGTATCTAGTCCCGGTCCGAAACCCATTAATTTCGATATGCTACGAATTGTACGAGCTGTTGTCTCCGATCCGCAAATATTACACCCAGTGCCATTGAGAGTAACTCCTGTTGGTAGGCTTATATATTTTTTAAAATTTAATTTAATACAAGTGGTACCAAATATGAACTCGTTTTCTTAATCATAGGTGGAGTTATAACTTCGAATGCACCTGCTGTTCCAATTAACGATAAAAACAATCAGGATCAGGACAGTGCTGGTTCCATACGAGAAGCAAGTCCAAAATCTACCCCATACATTGTATCACATAACACCTCACATCATCGCGACTCTATACAACATAATGACTTGAGAGCTATACAACGCCCACAAGCGAAAAAAATACCAACAAAAAATATTGGAGCTATACCTCCACCACCTCAAAGAGAATCAGCAGCAGTATCAAATATATCCAATATACCAGACAATGGAAGCTTGGCATTTCCTATAGCAAATTCTGGTAGTGTTCTCTCGACATCCATGCTTGTCAACAAAAAGGATCCACCTCCGCTGCCACCACCACGACCCAATCGTCATGGGCGAAGTAGCAGTCTAGATTTAAATAAATTTAAGATTGGCACACCAAGTGGCACACAACCAGACGTAAGATTTAATTCATAATTTATGGAATGCTAATTGCAGTATTTTAAAATTTTTCTATATTTCTATGTTCAATGCGAAGATCGTTGCTCAAGCTAGTTTTGATTTGCAAACTACTGGTTTTGCAGATTTCGCTATAGGATTCTCGGATGGTAGCCGTACACCTAATGTAAGTACGATATTAATTTTTTTAATATATGTTGGCAAAAAATAGATTCAGTGCTGCGATACCGATTATGCTAACAATAGATCATATAAAGAAGGAATAAAGTAACAACACTTTTATTTCGAATACACTACGAGAATCGACCTTTCAAAATTGCCAAATAAACTAGAGTGGACCACAAATATTTCCTCCTTATCTATTCAACCACAAACAAGATGTTATAGTTCGGAAGAACTTTGTTCCCACCCCCTGATCCTCAAAATCAGAACAAGATGGCAGTATGCGTACCTATACATTTTTAATAGCCCCTAAGGATGGGTAGTATGTTTGTTGGCACGAAAAAAACTTCCCTTAACCATTCTTTCGCGTTGAAAAATGCGTGTGTTGACAATCGATTTCGAAGGAAGAAAACAGCCATTTTGGAACTATTCCGCGTCTATTTCTCCGAAATTTAATTTATACACTCTTATTCCTGAAGTCGCCATCGCCATCGCCGACGCTTTTTGTCGTTTTTCGTCTGTCGCCACTAATTGGTATTCCGTTCATCGATATATTCTGCTATCGACGAAAATCGGTTTTCCTGGTTGTTGTTGTTGTAACAGTTTTTAATGTAGTTTCATCCGTTTTGTTCTATGCTTATGTAGTTAAACTAGTAGCCAGATCAAGGAACTCTGCGACAAGGATGGGGTGTGTCCAGAGAGATCTGGGGGTGAGACGGGTAGGCTTAGCTGGGCAAGCGAAAAGGTGACGAGTGTCATGTGGCCCTAGATTACAGATGGGACATATGTCAGCTACGCAGCTATCAATCACTGATAAGTTGGAATTGAGGCGACTGCACTTGCCTGATCTTAGTTGACTCTCTCCTCCGGTGATATGGGCGGTGGTCGGACTTCGAGAACAGGATTAACATTGTAACTTCTCTCCGCTTCAGCTACAGTATCCTCATGAATCCTGTTCATACCTCTCTGGTATGCTGTCTGATCTAGAGGCTCTCTTTATAACGCTGGATCTCTCTAGAAGGTTAAGAACAACCCTTACATTCCTCTAGAAGGTTAAGAACAACCCTTACATTCCTGGGTGGAGGTTGTCTATCCACAAGATGGTGATTTGGATGACTGCTTCGATAGCAACCCAAGGGTACTGCTTTGACAACATGTAATTGTGTCGGTGCACAGGGATGATCTTGGTCTCCGCATAAAGGTGATTCAGGGGTGTCCTGCAGAGACACCCTGTTGCAGTTCTAAGGGCAGCATTCTGACAGGTCTGTATGTTATTCCACTGCGTGTCGCTCGTTTGAGGTGTCCACACTGGCGCTGCATAGTTTACCACTGACCGGCCAATTGCCTTCTATAGAGTCAACAAGTTTTCTTTGTCCGCACCCCAAGTGCTGCCGGCAAGCAACTTGAGGACCTTGTTTCTACAGTGGAGCTTATCATAAATTGCAGTGCCATGGGCGGACGACTTAAAAGAGGCTGTCGAATGTGACCCCGAGAATCTTGGGGTAATTTGTGGTCGGATTCCTGTCATTCAACTGCCTGCGTGCTTCCGCCGCCCATGTAGTGAATAGTGTGGCTGAGGATTTGGTGGGAGATATCCTCAAATTTCTTGCAGTGAAATAACTGGTAAGATCAGCGAGGTAGACGTTCAATCGATCGCATATATCATCAATAATGGACCCGGATGCCATGATTGTACAATCGTCCGCATATGATACAATCTCGACGCCATCAGGAGGTGGTGGAATGGAGGACAGGTAGAGATTAAACAGTGCCGGAGATATCACCCCAACCTGGGGAACTCCCTGTTTAACTCTACGGGGTTTTTACTTCTTGTCCCTGAATTCCACGTACGACTGGCGTCCGCACAGATCATTCAGAACCCAACGCTTGGTTCCTGCCGGTAGGGACTTATTCTCAATGTCCTCGAATAGTGTGACATGGTTGACCGTATCGAATGCCTTCGAGACTGGGGAGGAGTAGTGCCTCAAGTGTTGGCTTGGCGAGAGAAGGGATATCGGTCTGTTCGATTCACCGTTACTCGAAATCGAAGGTAATCCCTCACGAAAGAGATTCAAGGAACACAAAAATGCTTTGTTTATCCTAAAGAAATTAGGACCAGTTCGACCCAAGCACGTTGTCGTCTAAACAAAGCGATTCCTTAAAATGGGCTCAAGGAATTCTTGAAGCTGAAAAAAGGGAACGATCACCGGATGAGCTGCCATCATCCAAAAGGGATCAAAGATCGTTTGCCTCAGTTGTTAAAGACAGCCTTGTGATGACTATCATTAATAAAGGAGCATTGGGCGGTATGGTTCCAAAGCAAAAATGGGGGAAATTGAGAACACGATGTCTGTCATCTACTCACAGGTGCTGGAAAAGTTTCCCGGCCTAGATCCTCGACACCAAGAGGCTGGTTGGTATCAAGGACGATTTATGCTAGTCGTATTTGAGGACCAGGGGTCTATAGAGTGTTTTAAAGCTGCTTTGATACTAATTGGTGAAGTTTGGGAAGGAGCTGCTCTACAGTTAGTCGAGAAGAAAGACATACCGGCTAGAACTAGAGCACATGTGTGGATACCTGCAAACCCTCCTGACCCTGAATCTATTTTAAATAGACTAAAACAATTCAATCCAGATCTTCCAAAAGCTGATTGGAAGGTTGGGCGTTTGGATGAAGTGGATGTACCGGCGTGCAGTGTTTACACTCAGTCTTTGCCACATCTAGCAAAGTCTCAGGGCCGTGTACGTTATGGCTTTCATTATATCCAAATGAAGGCATACAAAAACGATCAGCTAAAGGATTCGGAAATGAACAAGCCTCTGTCTGAATCAGAAATAAGCGGATCCTCTTGCGAAGTCGAGGGAGATACCAAAGATGCAGACATAGATAGACACCGCATGCGAGATGATGTTGCTACAGCCTCAAAACTCACCAAAGATCTCTGAAGAGGACATTCTTGATGACTCGATTGTTGTTGAAAATCTCGATGGTCCTACGGATCCTCCAGATAAATCTTCACCATTGTAAGGCTGCATGTGCTGCCTTAAAACTTCTCCTGATGAAAGGGGACATAGATATAGTTCTTATTCAAGAACCATATGTTTATAGAAACAAAATATGTGAATTAAGTACTCCGGGGTTCAAACTATTGCAGTATACTGGTAATGATGAAAATCGAGCCTGTATAATTGCTAAAAACGAGCTCAACTTGTTTCTGCTTCCTTCAATGTGCAATACTGACACTGTCGTTGCCAGTTTAGAATTAGCCAAATGCAAATATTATGTATCTGAATGAAATGATATCTGATTGGCAGGTTTTAAGCGAACATAGCTTCTAAGATCACCGCTACACCAGTTTCAAATTAGATGTTCATACCAGCAAGACTATATTTCCGCCAAATGTTAGGAAAGCTGTTTGGAATAGGTATAGGGAATCGTTCAATATGATGATACCGGAAATACCAGAGACAAATATGAGCACTGTGCAAGAAATCGAACACGCAGTGGAGAGGATTACTAAGGCCTTCAACATCTCACTGAAAGCTGCATGCCCTAGAGGGAAGCCAAGGGGGTCTATGGAGTTAGGCTAGGTTAGGTTAAAGTGGCAGCCCGATTAAATTTCAGACTCACTTAGACTATTCAGTCCATTGTGATACCACATTTAACTAAAAGTACCTATTACATATGGGCACTTCTAGTCTTAACCACTTAACCTTCTCTATTATTTACTTTTGTGGAACCAACCAGATTGCTCCAAAAACATTAACAAACTGCTTAAGTTAACGTTTTCCAGGTCCGCCAGTAATCTAAAGCTATATGCTCCTAAAATTCGCTTACGCCTTACACAAAAAGCAGGACACTCACACAAGAGGTGTTTAATTGATTCCTTTTCTTCCACATCATGACAGCTTATACAATAGTCATTATACTTCGCACCTATAGTTTTTGCAAATTCGCCTATCAGGCAGCGACCCGTTATAGCAGATATCAGGAGTGCTATCTTACGCCTTGAGAACACTAGCATATCTAGTGTGCGGTTTAAGTTTAAATGGGGCCATATTTGCTTGGTGTCGTTACAACCCTTGCAATTCTCCCATCGAATATTGGCCATCATAACAGCCTTCTCACGCAGTAAGAGCTTGCAGGTGGCCAGAGGCATACCAACAGATTCTAGTTCCCCTGGAATATGTAAGGTAGTTCCTAGCCTTGCTAACACATCTGCTTCGCTGTTCCCCGGTATGTTCCTATGGCCAGGCACCCATATTAGGTGAATATTGTACTGCTCAGACATCTCGTTGAGAGATTTGCGGCAGTTTATGGCCGTTTTCGAGTTAAGGAACACAGAGTCCAAAGATTTTTTTTGCAGGTTGACTATTTGTTGGAACATTACTTCTCAGCCAATTCACCACCTCTATTATTGCCAATATTTCAGCCTGAAAAACACTACAGTGATTAGGTAATCTTTTCGCTATTCGCTATTCTTTAGAATATACTCCGAAACCCACTTGGCCATCCAATTTGGAGCCATCAGTATAGAAATCTATATATCTTTTATTCCCCGGGGTCTGTGTACACCACGCCTCACTGTTGGGAATTAGAGTTTCAAACTTTTTGTCGAAAAGTGGTTTTGCCAGGGTGTAATCCACTACGTTAGGCACATCTGGCATTACTTTGAGGACCGAACTATGACCGTACATTTTTTCCGACCACAGCTGACTGTGTGGCCAAAATGTCTAAAGGCAATAGATGTAGCATGACATTAAGGGAGTCTGTTCCTGTCTTACTAAATGCGCCTGAGATACATAAGTTCGCCATACGCTCAACCTTATCTAAACAAGTCGGTTTCTGAAGTGCCGGCCACCAGACTACAACACCATATAGCATTATAGGTCTAACTACTGCCGTGTATAGCCAATGCACAATTTTTGGTTTTAGTCCCCACTTTTTTCCTATTGCCTCTTTGCTCGAGTACAAAGCTACCGTGGCTTTTCTCGCCCTCTCTTCAATATTAAGCCTAAAATTAAGCTTCCTGTCCAAAATAACGCCAAGGTATTTTGCACACTCACCAAACGGAACTTCAGTACCCCCTAAGGAAATGGGCCAAACCGTGGGAGTTTTGCTATCTTTGCAGTACATGACTAGTTCTGTCTTTGCTGGATTTACACCAAGACCATTATCTTTCGCCCATTTCTCAGTCATCCGGAGAGCTCTCTGTATAATATCTCTGATTGTGGATGGGAATTGTCCCCTGACTGCTAGCGCCACATCATCTGCGTATGCCACCACTTTTATCCTTTCTTTTTCTAGGGAAACCAGAAGGTTATTTATAGCAACATTCCAAAGAAGTGGTGATAGAACTCCTCCTTGGGGAGTGCCTCTGTTCACATACCTTTGTATGTTTGCGTGCCCTAGTGTGGCTGAAATACGTCTCTTTATTAGAAGTTCGTCTAACAGCCTAAGTATACCTGGATCAACATTCAGAGTTGTCAGTCCATTTAATATCGAGCTCGGATGGACTTTATTGAACGCCCCTTCGATGTCTAGAAACGCCACGATTGTGTATTCTTTGACAGATAGTGAGCTTTCAATAAAGCTGACTAGTTCATGTAATGCGGTCTCAGTAGACCTGCCCTTCGAGTATGCATGCTGTCGTTTCGAGCGAGAACTTGAATCCACGCTAGTTCTAAGATACATGTCTATCATCCTCTCCAGGGTCTTAAGTAGGAAGCCTCTCGAGTGAGAGGCTTTTCCTGCTTTAGGTATGAAGACGACTTTTGTTTCCCTCCACTTTTCTGGAATATATGCTAAGTTTAAACATCGTTTATATATCATCGTCAACCAGGGGATAATTCTTTCAGCCACTGCTTGTAATTCCGCCGGAGTAATTCCATCAGGTCCGGGGGATTTGAATGGTCCAAAGCTATTTAAAGCCCATTTTATTCTAGATTCCGATACAATTTCCTCGATAGGAAATGACCGCTGAGCCTCTGTTACACCGCCAGAACATGGTTCAACCGTCTGATTTCCAGGGAAGTGTGTGTCCAAAAGTACCTCCAACGTCTCCTCACTGGACGTTGTCCAATTGCCCTCCGATGTTTTAATGAAACCTGGAGCGGTGTTAGTGGATGCTAGTACCTTCCGTAGTCTGGAAGCCTCTGACGTATTCTCATTACTGCTACAGTAATCATCGCCTCCACGTTCTTCTTTTGTTACAGTTCTTGAATTTCTTCCAAATTTTAAAGTTTTGTACCAAAAACAGTTGTTTGCTACAAAATTGTTATTTTTGCAATAAAAAAATAATATTTTATCCAAAAATCAGTCAATTTCGTTTATATCAAGCACTGTTACTGACTATAAATCTTTAATAACCCACATTTCGAAGTTTTATTATAAAAATTTAATATAGTATAAGTATAAATGTGTAAATTAAAAAAAAAGTGTTCGGTCGGAGCAGGGATTGAACCCACGACCCTTTGCATGCAAGACAGAAATGCTAACCACTGCTCCACGTGGCAAACAAATGTATGTTTCTGTTAAATAATGTTATGTTTGCAGAGGCTCGTGGGCGCTGCAAACTATTCTATATAAATGTAACTTATAACGATAATTATCTACTGGGGACTATAACAGCTACGTAGTCCAGTGGATAGTGTGTTGGCTTACAAACTGTATGGTCCTCGGTTCGATTCTCTGTGCAGGCGAAAGGTAAAATTTAAAAAAATTTATAAAAGTGAATAATTTCTTCAACATTATTTATATTACAGAAAAAGGTGCCAAGAACTAAAATATTTCGTGGAAGTGAAAATTACGAGTATGTTAGGCAATGAGCACAATCGTCTTTGGGAAAAATTCTTCCAAGCATATAATATTTTTGGGCTCAAAATGCTTCCAAACATATAATATGTTCACATAAAACAAACATATTAATGTTTCGGCAGTATCCAATAATATATGTGCTTCCTACAAAATATGTTTGGAACATATGTTAAAGAAGCGATTATTTTTTAGGGAGCACTTATAAAAAGTCGCACATTTTACATATTTTAAAAAAGTAGCACAAAAAGTCGCATGACGTCAAAAAGAAAAATGCGACTAAAGTCGCACAACGGTAACACTGTCTATCATCCTCTCCAAAGTCTTAAGTAGGAATGAGGATATGCTGATGGGTCGGAAATCCTTAGCACTCGAGTGAGAGGCTTTTCCCGCTTTAGGTATGAAAACGACTTCTTTTTCCCTCCACTTTTCTGGTTGATACATCCCATATATATCGCCGACAACCAGGGGATAATTCTTTCCTCCAATGCTTGTAACTCCGCCGGAGTAATTCCATCAGCAATTTAAAGCCCATTTTATTCTAGATTCCGATAGAATTTCCTCTATAGGAAATGACCATTGAGCCGCTGTGGCACCGCCAGAACATGGTTCAACCATGGGGTTTCCAGGAAATTGTGTGTCCAATAGTATATCCAGCGTCTTCTCACTGGACATTATCCAATTGCCTCGGACGTATTATCAATACTGCTGCAGTAACCATTCCAAGAGTTGTGCTGAGGCGTTCTCGCTTGTATCCTCTCAGATTCTTCTTGTAACTGGTGCTCGCAAATAAAATAGACACATTGTTATACGGATAGTGCTCAGCGTTGCCTCTAACAAACACATAACATAACTGTTATACTTTGAATTTAAAAATCCCTTAAAGTATGTCGAATCATACATATTCAAATACCCCCACCACATCAAATACAGGGGGATCCGAAATTCAATCATCGAAAAGAAAACACAAAGAAATAACAACAGAAACTCACAATGAAGTAGGGAGGGTGTCTGATGTTATGGGTTTAATGCATAGTACGATGTCTTTGGCTCTCGATGAAAAAAGGATGATTTGTCAGATTTGAAAGAGCATATGAACGAAGTTAAAAATTAAGTCAACAGGCTTTCCGATGAGAATAAGTCTTTAAAAGATGAGATAAATATGTTAAGAGACGGCCAAAGAGAAGACAGGAATCGTATACGACAACTCGAAGAAGATGTGTCAAAAAAGAAGTTAATTTTTAAGGGACTAGAACGACAGCGAGGAATTTGTTTGTGAATGGGTGCGGGATGACGGTCCTGGCAGAGTTTAGGATGAAATCGGAAGTTGCCGAAATTTTGAAACATTCTAAAAATCTAGTTGGAACATCAATTTACATCGAAAGGAGTCTATCGGTGGAAATAAAGACACCAAAAAGATAATGTTAATGCTTATTCTGAGTATTCGTTGATCATGCGCTTGCACTCCAATACGGTTCGCGATCGAACTGTAATGTCTGTTATTGCCTTAATTGCCCTCCGGCAATCTGTGAAGGTCACGTTTTGTGGCCTCGTGTTATTCCCGAGCCATTTAAAACATTCCGATATGGAATGTCCTCTGCCTGCGGGATTGTGCTGTGGTCCGGCCTTCGGCGTCAAGAGGCCGATTAATTGAAGCCGAATAATTTACTTCATATTGATGCATATGCATTTGTTAAAAAAATATCCTAATATTGAACTAAAACACACCAAATTCCTTTAATTACAAATTTGAGGAAAATAATAATTTTTGCCGAACATCGGCTTCGGCCAAAAACCCCACTTCGGTCGAGCTCTAGTCAGAACTATTTAATGATAAAATGGAATAGATTGATGACGTTCTGGTATAGCCCCCCACATAGACCGATCTTCCGATTTTACTTCTTGGGCTTCTAGAAACTGTATTTTCTAGGACCACATATGATGTCTATCGGTCCATGTTTTGGATTAGCCCCCATATAGACCAATCTTCAGATTTTTTTTTGCTTCTAGAAAACGTTCTTTCTATCCGATTTGCCTAAAGTTTGAAATCTGGAGGCATTTTAGGATCACAAATAGGTGTAACCGAACTGGGGCTCATTAGTCCATGTGTTGGTATAGCCCACATATAGACTGATCTCCCGATTTTACTCCTAGGGCTTCTAGAAGCTGTAGTTTTTATCCAATTTTCATGAAATTGTAAATCTTGTATTTTAGGCACACAAAACCCTGTATCGAGGTTTTAAGATTCCTGTAAAACTCAAACAAAACTGTTTCTTATAAATTCAATATCTGCAAACTCAGAATCTTCTAGTCTAACAGGTTGGCTGATAAGTCCCCGGTCTGACACATAGATGGCGTCGCTAGTATTAAATGTATATTATTTTTATATAGTACCAACCTTCAAATGATTCTTGTCAAAATTTGACGTCTGTAAGTCAATTAGTTTGTGAGATAGAACGTCTTTTGTGAAGCAACTTTTGTTATTGTGAAAAAAATGAAAAAAAGGAATTTCGTGTTTTCATAAAATACTGTTTTCTGAAGGGAAAAAATACGGTGGGAGCAAAAACTTGGCTTGATAATGAGTTTCCGGACACAAAACCCTGTATCGAGGTTTTAAGATTCCAGTAAAACTCAAACAAAACTGTTTCTTATAAATTCAATATCTGCAAACTCAGAATCTTCTAGTCTAACAGGTTGGCTGATAAGTCCCCGGTCTGACACATAGATGGCGTCGCTAGTATTAAATGTATATTATTTTTATATAGTACCAACCTTCAAATGATTCTTGTCAAAATTTGACGTCTGTAAGTCAATTAGTTTGTGAGACAGAGCGTCTTTTGTGAAGCAACTTTTGTTATTGTGAAAAAAAAATGAAAAAAAGGAATTTCGTGTTTTCATAAAATACTGTTTTCTGAAGGGAAAAAATACGATGGGAGCAAAAACTTGGCTTGATAATGAGTTTCCGGACTCTGCCCCAGGGAAATCAACAATAATTGATTGGTATGCAAAATTCAAGCGTGGTGAAATGAGCACGGAGGACGGTGAACGCTGTGGACGCCCGAAAGAGGTGGTTACCGACGAAAACATAAAAAAATCACAAAATGATTTTGAATGACCGTAAAATGAAGTTGATCGAGATAGCAGAGGCCTTAAAGATATCAATGGAACGTGTTGGTCATATCATTCATCAATATTTGCATATGCGGAAGCTCTGTGCAAAATGGGTGCCGCGCTAGCTCACATTTGACCAAAAACAACAACGTGTTGATTATTCTGAGCGTTGTTTGCAGGTGTTAACTCGTAATACACCCGAGTTTTTCCGTCGATATGTGACAATGGATGAAACATGGCTCCATCACTACACTCCTGAGTCCAACCGACAGTCGGCTGAGTGGACAGCGACCGGTGAACCGTCTCCGAAGCGTGGAAAGACTCAAAAGTCCACTGGCAAAGTAATGGCCTCTGTTTTTTGGGATGCGCATGGAATAATTTTATTATTATCTTGAGATTATCTTGAGAAGGGAAAAACCACCAACAGTAACTATTATGTGGCGTTATTGGAGCGTTTGAAGTTCGAAATCGCGGCAAAACGGTCCCATATGAAGCAGAAAAAAGAGTTGTTCCACCATAACAACGCACCGTGGCACAAGTCATTGAGAACGATGTTAAAAATTCATGAATTGGGCTGCGAATTGCTTCCCCACCCACCGAATTCTCCAGATCTGGCCCCCAGCGACTTTTTCTTGTTCTCAGATTTCAAAAGGATGCTCGCAGGGAAAAAATTTGGCTGCAATGAAGAGGTGATCGCTGAAACTGAGGCCTATTTTGAGGCAAAACCGAAGGAGTACTACCAAAATGGTATCAAAAATTGGAAGGTCGTTATAATCGTTGTATCGCTCTTGAAGGGAACCATGTTGAATAATAAAAACGAATTTTGACAAAAAAAAATGTGTTTTTCTTTGTTAGACCGGGGACTTATCAGCCAACCTGTTAAATACGTAGAAACTTTAAATTTAACTTCTCGAATCGTATCATTTGAATCAGTCTTCTTGTGGTAGAATGTTTTATTTAATAGTATGTCGGTATTTAACATGTTAGGAACTTGTTTACATGATTAGTTAAAAAAATAAATGACTAATTTCAAATAAAATAATATGTAATGCGATATTATTGATGACTAAGAGTTTTTTGAATATAACGATAGATACTCTGAAATAAAATAAAAATAAAAATAAAAAACATTGCATTTTTTGTAGCAGTTTTAAAATTAAAAGTCGGTAAAAAGCAAAACAAAGCGTATATATTTCTTTACGCGCATAACAATAAGAGAGCAACGCGAACATAAATTAACAAACACCACACAAAAATTCATATTTTGATATAAAAACAAGTAAGGAAAGTCTAAAGTCGGGCGGGGCCGACTATATTATACCCTTCACCACTTTGTAAGTCCACATTTTCGATACCATATCAAATCCGTCCATATGTTGGATGCTATATGAATACATACAAATATATTCTGTATATCTGAGCAGATCTGTACAGAGTTCTGCAATAATTATAGATTTTACATTTAAGTCGGCTAATGCGCTGAGTTCCACCTCACAATGTTAGTAAGAAAATATAGGAAACATTTAAATATGAACCAATTTTGAGGCAACTTCGCAAAAGTGTATTTATGATTTATCGGTCGATAGATGTGTAATAGAGTAATAGGAAAATTTGAGTCATTTTGATAAGTTTTCGACTTAGCAGTGGCGATTTGATAAGGAAAATGTAGGTATTTCGGCCAGTTTTGCCTAAATAGGAAAAACATATATATGGAATCTATATCGAAATCTGAATCGATTGCAATCAAATTTCACATGCATAGTTACTATGTTGAATCTACTCCCTGTGCAAAATTTCACGTAAATCGGATAACAACTTTGACCTCCGTGGTCATATGACCGAAAATCGGGCGAAAGATTTATATGGGAGCTATATCAAAATCGGAACCGATTTTAACCAAATTAAGCACACTTAACGATACTATTAAACGTACTTGTTGTGCAAAATTTAAAGCAAATCAGGGCAAAACTTTGGCTTTTGGGACCATATAAGTCAAAATCGGTCGAAAGATATATATGGGAGCTATATCTAAATCTGAACCGATTTCAACTAAATTTAGTACAATAAACGATACTATTAAACGTACTCCTTGTACAAAATTTTAATCAAATCAGGCCAAAACTCTGGCTTTTGAAGCCATATAAGTCAAAATCGGACGAAAGATATATAGGGGAGCTATATCTAAATCTGAACCGATTTCAACTAAATTTGGCACAATTAACGATACTATTAAACGTACTCGTTGTGCAAAATTTGAAGCAAATCAGGGCAAAACTCTCGCTTTTGGAGCCATATAAGTCCAAATCGGACGAAAGATATATATGGGAGCTATATATAAATCTGAACCGATTTAGCTGATATTTGGCAGTTTTTACGGGACTGACAAAACATTCAGATGTACAAAATTTGAAGAACGTCGGTTCATAAATACGTGAATTATGATCAAATCGGTGATAACTATATATGGCAGCTATATCTAAATCTGAACCGATTTTTTCCAAAATCAATAGCAATTGTCTTCTACCCGAAGAAAGACGTTATGTCAAATTTGAGGACGATCGGACTTAAACTGCGACCTGTACTTTGTGCACAAAATTACATGTACAGACAGACGGACAGACAGACAGACAGACAGACAGACAGACAGACAGACGGACATCGCTAAATCGACTCAGAATTTAATTCTAAGCCGATCGGTATACTAAAAGATGGGTCTATGACAATTATTTCTTGGCGTTACATACAAATGCACAAACTTATTATACCCTGTACCACAGTAGTGGTGAAGGGTATAACAACAGACTGCTTCGGTCTGAAGGCGATAACACAAAGACGGGCAAAAGAAAGCAGCTGATATCAATTTAGAATCTTAAATTATTAACTAGTAAGCCAAACAAATCTCTTTCCAGGGGGGAACACAACTAAAACTCTAGTTAAAATTTACATATATAGGTGGGTACTATGTTCGGTTTTCGAGTTGAAACCCTCTTTGTTTTTGCGATTACTTTTCCTTAAATAATCAAAATTATAAATGTAAACAAACTTATTCCTGTAAAGCCTTGTCGAAATCTAGAGGAACAAGAAACTGCGCATCAATTGAGTTAATTTGTCTGCTTTATATTGAACTGTTAATAAAGTAAACACGAAATTTTCAATGCGAAAAGCGAATATAGTACTTACCTTATGACCAAACGAACGCGTAACAATGAGACTGAAAAATATTAATTTTATAACAAAATTTAGATCCAGTTTTACACATTTTTATTATTTTAAAATATAGTTAATACCATTTAATTCACTATTCATTTAGTTTTATTTCGATAGTTTTTTTGCTTTATTTATTTAAAGTTGCACTTAATTTTATACTTTTTCACATTGCAAAATTCAACTGCTTACTTTGTAATGGTATGATCTTGTTTTATGAACTAACAAAAATAGCCTATCTTATTATTAAGTTTAAATTAAATAATAATTAATTTAAATAAATGCAAAGGCTTATGAAAATATGAAAACAAAAGCAAATATTAACAGGAATAATATAACAAGTAGTGATTATTAATAACAGTTAAAATTTTAGAGATCGTTCCAATTAGACAATTTAGACATTTGTCAAGTAACAAAAAAGTGTTCCTTAGGAGCAAACCACCGTGCAATGTCATGAAATATGCCAGCCTCCACCACGCTTATTCCGGAGGTACAGTTAGGTGATTTATGAATGAAGGTGTTTAATGAATGGAGGGGACTTCGGTCGCCCCCTCCAACAGCGAAATAAAAACGTCCATATTAATTATAAAAAAAACACTACTCTTTAGTACAAAATATAACACACCTTTTGACTTTCAGCCACGGGAAGATTATAATTCCATTATAATAAATATAGACAAATCAGAGCAAAGTCTGAGTTATCCCGCTCATTTCTTGTAATTACTAGTCAGCCAAATATTAAAATATAATTTCGACCTAGATTTGGCACAAATCATAAGTAATCACAGTCTTATTTAACCGTGAAGGATTTATCATTAAAAAATACAAAATTTTCACTCCGCAGATCTCACTTATCTCCTAATTTGAGCTCGGTAACAGTATACAACATCGACTAAGAACCGTTTGTCCCCCTGCTCTCCTATTCTCGAATCATTTAATCATTAAGAAATTTACTGGAGGGGGATACAGGGGGAGAGTACGCGAAATATGAATGAACAAATAAATGAATGAAAAAGAGTAAATGAGAGGTGTTAAGGAGTCTGTATAATTTTGAATATTCAGGGAATATTCTTTTCCTAATATTGTTCAAGTACAAAACAAGAACAGTTGTAGATGGGACATAGGGTACTTGAACCGTATGTTGATTTTAATGATGTAGAATGCAAATTTGTTCTAGCATAATGTTTTATTTCATTCACGTTATTTATACTAAATAACTGATGATTAATCGATATACTAAGTTAACACGTACCGTATATCTAGCCTATGCTATGTCAATGACTTAAGTAATATTTATGCTGACTTAGTATATTAGTGTTAATGAAACTAGTGCAGCAGAAGTCGACAACCTGTCCAATTGTTGACGGTGAAATTTGATTCTTTATTTAAATTGGTCGGCTATTGACTTCTGCTGCTTACAATGAAAATAATATTTAAATATATATGCTTTATAATATAGCAGCGTAAATGCTGTTTACTATGGGTTTAATGTTAATTATATTTATGCTATATAATATAGCAGCGTAATGATATAATGAAGCTGCGTTCTTGAACATTCTCCCCCACGTTGAACGCTGCAGGTTCAACTAGTAAGAGACATTTTAAATTCGGGTGACTGGGCAGTGTACGTGTCTGGAACGGTTTGACGTGGTTGTTGAGTGGGTGGTTGGAGCTATCCTTAGCTGAGCTTTGTCTTCTACCACTTGGTTATGTATCGTCGATATGGTGGTTTGGACTTCATTTATTCTAGTTTTTAAGGATAACTCGTCTTCCTTTATTATATTCAAGGTCGAGTCGATAATTGAGGTTTGATTGTGTAACAGCGATGTGAGGTGGCTTCTGTCCGTCTCTGCTCTTTGTATCGTATTGTCCATTTCGGCGGCATAGTCCACGTCTAGAATTCCAAACAGAGATCTTGCGACATTACCGACAATATTTAGAGCACCTCTACGCAATCTCCTTGGCATGATGATATCTCTATCTTGGATTAAATCTGCCCTAGTTTGCTTGAGATGAGATGCGAAGTTGTTACATATTGCTTCGTCAGGAGACATTTTGCATAGGTCGGAGAACATCTTTATACCGTCAGCGAAGTTGTCAATTTCTGATCTAAAGGGTATAAGATTGTAGTAGACCATGAGTTTCCATTCTGCTGTGGCTATCCGTGCCGTACCAATACCTTCGAAATATAATCCGGGTTTAGTTTCCAATGGTTGTGGTCGCATGGGATTGCATAATACAACCGGTAGTATCAGAAGAGCCAGTAGTGTTGTGCACAATAAATTAAAGTTATTGGGCCTCGATCGTTTTGATGTGTTTGGCTTCTGTTCATCTGTTGGCCTTGTTCTTTTGTGATCCTCCTTTTCTTTGATATCATCATTGAATAATGGCGCTAGGCGATGGATTGGCCGTTTAATTACACCTGATGAAGTTTTGACATCGACTACGCGCACGTTTCCATCTTGTCCTTTGTAGGTTTTGATGATGCGTCCAAGTGGCCATTGCATGACCGGTACGTTATCCTCCTTGATGATGACAAGTTGGTCGGGTTTGATATTTGCTGAGGTCGTCCTCCATTTGTGTCTCTGTTGGAGTTGTGACAAATATTCACTGGACCACCTATTCCAAAAACTGTGTCTTAGTTCTGACACGAGTTTCCATCTTTTAGATAGTGGTGTTGGTGGCTGGTTTGTTCTGGCGTCAATTTGTGCGGTCTGGGGTTCCCCTATAAGGAAATGACCTGGCGTCAGTGCGGTTAGATCGTTGGGGTTTGAAGATATGGGAGTTAGTGGTCTTGAATTTAAAATTGCTTCAATTTCTATGACTACCGTTTCCAGTTCTTCATAAGTGAGGGAGGCGGTGGAAACGGAACGCAGAAGAAGATGCTTGGCTGATTTCACCGCTGCTTCCCAAAGGCCTCCGAAATGGGGGGCTATGGGTGGGATGAATTTAAATTCGATCATTTCTTTGGTACATGCCCTTCCAATAGTCTCCTGTGATTCCTTCCCGAATATTGAGGTCTCCAGTTCTTTTAGTTGAATTCTAGCCCCAACAAAGGTTGTTGCCTTGTCTGAATATATCGTTTGGCATCGCCCGCGTCGCGAGATGAATCTTTTTAGTGCTCCAATAAAGGCGTCTGTAGTGAGATCTGTCACAACTTCCATGTGGATTGCCTTTGTGGCAAAACACCAAAAGACTGCGATATACACCTTGTGTGGACGCTTTCCCCTAAGTTTGTAGTGTACCCAAAATGGACCGCAATAATCTACTCCTGTGTTTAAGAAGGGTCGACATGGCGTTATTCTGTCTTCTGGTAAATCACCCATTATCTGTTGATACATTTTTGGTTTGGCCTTCGTACAACGAATGCAATTGTGAACTGTGTTCCTTGCCATTGTTTTGCCCTTTATAATCCAGAATCCTCTTTCTCTTGTAGTATTTAGCAACGTTTGTGGACCGCAGTGATGGTTTTCATTGTGCAGCATCACGAGGATTAGTTTGACGATGGGGTCATTATAAGGCAATATTATTTGATGTTTCATTTCGTATGAGAGATTTGACGCATCTAGTCTTCCGCCAACTCGAGGAATATCTGATTTGTCAAGGAAGGGGGATAGACTGATAATTGGGCTTGATCTGCTGAGTTCTTTGGTTGTCTTTAACTTGTTAATGTCGTCTTTGAAGTTAGCTGATTGTATGGTTTTGACTATTAGAAGCAAAGCTGAAGTTAATTCTATTGGGCTTAGTAGCTTGGTTGCTGGTCGGTCGGCTGACGATGTCCTGCTGTTTTTGATAAATCGCTGCATATAAGCCACAACTCGTTGAAGACAACCGAACGAATTGCGGTGGTTGATTTTGTAGATGATTTGTTCTAATCCCATTTGCGCGGCTGTAGTGACAATAACAGGCTTTCGTTTGAATTCTAATTCACTTGTTGGATGCAATTCCTTCGCGAATTCCTTAGGCCAACTGTCTTCATTTCCATGTAAAAAAAGGGGTCCATAGAATCACATGTTGCACTCCGGTAATTGTTCTGGTTTTAAACCTCTGGAGATTAAGTCTGCGGGATTGTTTTTGGAGTCGACGTGTCTCCATTGACTGTTGATGGTGAGGTCTTGTATTTTGCTGATTCGGTTAGCCACAAAAGTTTTGAGTGATGATGATGCCGAATTTATCCAATGCAAGACAATTTCGGAATCAGACCAGAAGAATAGCTGTTTGTCTTCGTATCTTAGTTCATTTTTTGTTTTCTTGGCCAGTTCTGCTCCTAGAAGTGCTGCGCAAAGTTCTAGCCTTGGCAGCGATACCTTTTGGAGAGGCGCAACTCTGGATTTGGCGCACAACAGCCGGACGATTATCCTTTTATTTGGGAGTTTAGATCGAATGTAAATTGCGGCTCGATAAGCCTTTTCTGATGCGTCCACAAAGACATGCATTTGAATGTGTTGCGCAGTTTGACCGTCGAAAACGTGGCGTGGGATGTGGGTGTTGTCTAACATACGAAAGGCGTGTATTACGAAAGGCGTGCCATTTTGTTGTTCGATCTTCAGGGAGTTCATCATCCCAAGATATCTGATCCTCCCAAAGTTGTTGAATGAATATCTTGGCTGCCACTACGACTGGGCCTGCTATACCCAACGGATCGTAGATTCGTGCTACATCTGATATGACAGATCGCTTTGTTATCACTGAGACTGGCTGAAGATTTGCCCTAAGGCAGAATTGATCCGATGCTGGGCTCCATATTAGTCCCAATGCCTTGATTGACGCGTTTTCAAAATCAAGGTTGACTTCTTGATCACCTTGCGGTATGTCTTGGAGGAGTTGGCGATGGTTTGCACACCACTTCCGCAACTTGAAGCCGGCTTCCTTAAGTAAGGAGGTGAATTGAGATTGCATTTCGTTAGCTGTTACTAAACTATCTGAACCGCTCATCCCGTCATCGACGTAAAAGTCCTGCTTCAGGATCGTTGCGCCAAGCGGATATTTGTCCATCCGGATAGTCACTAGCCTTTGTAGACACCTTGTCGCCAGATAGGGAGCTGATGATGTTCCATAAGTGACGGTGTTTAGTTGAAAATGTCGTACAGGCTCCCCTGGATTATCCCTCCATAAAATGAGTTGAAGGTTCCTGTCGTTCGTCCACGAGAATCTGACGATACATTTTTCCAATATCGGTGGTGAAGACAAATCTGGGTAGTCGGAAACGTAGAAGCATTCCAAATATGTCCCTTTGCACTGTTGGACCAGTCAGTAAAATGTCGTTTAGTGACCGATTTGTTGATGTTTTTGCATCAAATACGACTCGAAGTTTAGTTGTGCTGCTTTCCGGACGCAAAACACAGTGATGCGGAATGTAGTACCTAGGGCCTGGTAGTTTTTTGGGATCGATTTGAGTCATGTGACCAAGATCTTCGTATGACTGCATGAAGTCCTTGTATTGTTTTTCAAGATTGTTATCGCGTTTGAATCGTCGTCCCAAGGGAAGGAACCTGGAATATGCGAATGTTTCTGATTCACCAAGTGTTGCGGCATCCTCAGACAGGGGTAGACGAACAACAAATCTTCCATTGAGATCTCTGGTTGTGGTTTGAATGAAGTGAGTTTCACACGCCTGTTCTGCAACTGTGAGATTGCTTTCTGCAGGAACTTCCTCGATTTTCCAGAATTTGTCAAGTAGTTCGTTTGTTGCTGTATCGTCTTCACTAAAAACTGCACATGTTTCTTCTGTTGTGCTGTCGTCGGCTAATCGTCCACTGGCGATCCACCCAAGTTTTGTGTTCCTCAGGACGGGTAAATTGTTTGCTAAGTGTAATGTTCCTGATAGCAGAAGATGAAAGTAAAATTCTGCGCCAAGTAACACATCAATTTTTGCCGAATTTTGAAACGATGGGTCTGCCAGCATTATGTTTTTGGGAATAGACCAGGATGAAATGTCGAACGATACACTAGGTTGATGTGGTATTATGTTTGGGAGAACATAAGCCTCCAGCCTGGATGAAAACTTGCTTGTGAGTGACTCGAATTTAAAGTTTACCCGCTGTGTAGTTTGTCTGGATCTTCAACTAATTCCTTGAATACTTAGTGTTGCTCGTTCTGGTTGAATGGATAGGGCTTTAATTAGTCTTTCGGAGACTATGTTGATTTGGGATCCTGAGTCCAACAATGCTCGGAATTTACCGGATCGTCCATTGTTGGCTGTTATTTCTATTACTGCTGTTGCGAGTAGCATCCTTGCCGGGCGAGCGTTCGCTGATGCCACTGAGGTTGAGCGTAATGCTTTACTATTAGATTGTGAGGGTTTGTTGCTGGCAATTTGTTGTTTTTCAAGATGCAGCAGCGAATTGTGTTTACATGAACACTTAGTGCATGTCTTGGATGTGCATTCCTTGGAACGATGATCGGGTTTAATACAGTTTACGCAAAACCCTTTCTTTTGTACCCACTTAAGGCGATCCGCAATGTTCATTGCCAAGAACTGTTTACAGTAATATATTGGATGGCCTTCCGCACACAGGGGACATCCGCTTGATTTATACGTTGTTGTTGCAATTTGCTTTGCCTTGTCCTTTCCACCAACAGCTTCAAGTGCTTGGAAGCGGTTTCGTAAAACCTTCAGGAAATTGTTTAACGTCTGTAGCTCTGTGGGGTTTTCCAGCGATTGTTCGTACATGATGTGTGTTTGGCGATCCAATTTTTTGACCAACACATGTAAAAGTACCGGGTCCCAGTTGTCGATGTTGATCCCAATGTTCGTCAGTGCGGACAGACTTTCGTTGAGGACGTCGCGGAACTCTTTCAGAGATTTGGACTCGGCCGTTAAGTTTCCCCAGCTAAACAATTTTTGAAGTATTGTGGATACTAGGACTCGCTTGTTGTCGTACCTGTCCTTCAACGTGTTCCATGCCGTTGTGTAGTTCCCTTCAGTGAGATCCAGGTGACGTATTAATCGTTCTGCTTCCCCGCTCAAATTGGGCTTGAGATACCACATCTTTTGGATTTCCGGAATATCTTGCTCATGTATCATTTTCGAGAATATGTCCGAAAATGGTTGCCACGATAGGCAATCTCCATTGAACCTTGGTATGGATATCTTTGGTAGCTGTATGTTGGAACTACCCTTTGCTTGCTGCACTGATTCCGAGGTTATGCTTTCGCTTGATTGTGTTTTAGAAAGAGACGCTATTTGAATTGCTACGTTCTCTTCTAAGGCTTCATAGTCTTCATTGTCATAACCCTCAGCCGCCGGGTTAGCACACATTTCCCAAATGTCCAAATGGATAGTCTCGATCTTCTGCCATAATCTGTCTATAGCAGATAGAGATTGGACTGGTGATTCCTTCGTAGCGTTACATTGAATTAGACGTTTCAATGACGATTTAAGTGCTCCTTGACGTCTTATCAATTCATGAATTTTGTTTGTACTGCTGGACCATGATGAAGATTGGTTGCCTGGGGGTGAACCAGCTCCTTGATCTACTAGCAATGATGAAGTGGATGCGGATGGGTTGTCTGCGGTAAACCCTGCTCCTCGTTCTGCTGGCAATGGCTTCGTTTGCCTGCTCAGACCTTTAATTAGCTGCTCTACTTCCTCAATAGTTGCATTGTATACGATTCCTATTGATTTATGGATGTCTTCGACAATATACGGGTCATCTTCGCTCAACATCGGGTTGTTGCGTATGATATTTTCCGCTGTGTCAAAGGCTTTCCATTGAGCAATTAAATCTTCTTTTTTTTTGCGTAATACTCCACAGATCTTCGCTCGTGTGGAGTTTTCTTTATGTTGGCTACCGCTTTTTCTATGTTTGCGGCCCTTTCCTTTTGACGGATTATCAAATTCTCTAGGTTTTCCATTTTTGAATTTCGCTGGTACGGGAAGACTTCAAATCGACTGCGTGCTCTGATTAATGAATTCCTTTGAGTTCCTTACCACTGGTGGGGGGAAACTCGAACTCAATTAATTTTTTTTTTATTTTTGGGGTCACCAATGTATGATTTTGAATATTCACGGGAATATTCTTTTCCTAATATTGTTCAAGTACAAAACAAGAACAGTTGTAGATGGGACATAGGATACTTGAACCGTATGTTGATTTAAATGATGTAGAATGCAAATTTGTTCTAGCATAATGTTTTATTTCATTCACGTTATTTATACTAAATAACTGATGATTAATCGATATACTATATACGTACCGTATATCTAGCCTATGCTATGTCAATGACTTTTTAAGTAATATTTATGCTGACTTAGTATATTAGTGTTAATGAAACTAGTGCAGCAGAAGTCGACAACCTGTCCAATTGTTGACGGTGAAATTAGATTCTTTATTTAAATTGGTTGGCTATTGACTTCTGCTGCTTACAATGCAAATAATATTTAAATATATATGCTTTATAATATAGCAGCGTAAATGCTGTTTACTATGGGTTTAATGTTAATTATATTTATGCTATATAATATAGCAGCGTAATGATATAATGAAGCTGCGTTCTTGAACAGAGCCTATACTGAATGGGATGAATTGACAGTGAAGAGAGCATGATCATCATAACAAATCTCTTGCCCAAATAGGACGTTTCTCTTACATTATTTCTAATACAAAACCAGCGATGGGGGATACCGTCACAACTTGCTCTCTCTTTTGAAGCCTTTCTTAAAGATTACAGGTGAATTAAAACAAAAACAAATATAAATTTTAAAACCTTGTTCGCATAGGAAACGGTGATGCCACACTTTTTGACAAACTTAATTTTTTTATTTTTGGCCAATGGGATCGACCACTATACATTGGTGTAACAGTTATTTCCCTCTGGTATCTGTTCTGGGGCCCACTCTCCCAGGCTAATCTTACTGGCGTCAGAATGTCACAGTCGACAGCCTTGGCCACCTCAGGTATACGATTATTCTGTTTCCTGTCTAAGTAATTTATTTGATCAGATACTGCTATGGTGCCATTTTCAGGACCCTTTCCGCCCTCCAGCAGAGTTTGTTAGGATCCGTTCCCTGCATAAATATTATAACATAATCTTCGTAATTATGGCACCGCATGATGTGACCGTTATCGTCACATCATGCGATCTAAAGCTTATCCTTTTACTCCTTAGCATATGGGCTATCCAATCTTAAGAATCTGGTCACCTGAAACTGGGCTAAGGATTTGATAAGTGTATCGGTTCTAACGTTAACGTAAGTAGCCGCTATGACCAATTCAATTGTTATGATATAGTCCTGGTTGTCCTCGTCTTCCGTTGGTAACAGTGCCTCCTCCCGGACTGGTACATCGGAAAATGAATGTTCATCAAGAGTCTTAAGCACCCTATATTGATTCCACTCTAATCCCCATATCGTTTACTATTTTATCTATATGGATATGGGGTTTATAGAGGAATTTCTTCATTCTCGAAGTCTTGATAAGCAGAATAACTTCCATCGCATCGTTTCGAGAGCAATATTGATTCAACGCTAGTTCTAAAATAAATATCTATCGTCCTCTTCAGAGTCTTATGAAGGAATGAGGATAAGCTGATTGGTCGGAAATTCTTCGCACTATCTTTAGGAATGAAAACGGCAAAGCAATTCCTTAAAATGGGCGCAAGGAATTCTTTAAGTTGGAAAAAAGGGAAAGATCGCCGGAAGAACTGCCATCTTCCAAAAGGGATGAAAGATCGTTTGCCTCAGTGGCAAAAAAAAAAGTCTTGTGATGGCGATTGTTAACAGGGGAGGAGTGGACGGTATTGTTCCAAAGCACAAGTATAGGGAAATTGAGAATGCTACATGCAAACCCTCCTGACCCTGAATATATTTTAATTATACTAAAACAATGCAATCCAGATCTGATTAGAAGGTTGGCTGTTTGGATGAAGTGGATGGACCAAGGCGGCATGCAGTGTTTCTATTGAACATTCAGTCTTTGCCACATCAAAAGCGATCAGCCAAAGGATTCTGAGCAGATCTTTCTGCGAAGTCGAGGGAGATACCACAAATGCAAACATGGACGGGCACCGTACGCAAGAGGAGGCTTATTCTGACTCAAAACTCACCAAAGTTGAACCTAGCGTTAGGTTAAAGTGGCAGCCCGATTAAGTTTCAGGCTCACTTATGGTGATTTCGATTGGCAAAAAATATGTTGCATATTTTACACCTTAACCCATAAATCAAAAATTTTTGTTCGATTGGAAAATTAAGTGCAGCCTACCCAAAATGTGCACGTTCGATATACGAGATGTTACCCATCGCAAGAGCAAAAGTGCAACCCATTTTACACCGTAGCTGGTCTACAGTGCAGAGGGTTACACTTTCAATCAGATGTTGAAGACGCTTTTATTCTTCGACCTAAATAATAGCGTTGTTGCAAATACAAAAGAAAGTGCGTGACGCGTGTTCAATTTCTTCAACACAGCTGATTAATTTACCAAGAAGAAGCATATAAATTGTTTAGTGCCGCGACAACAAAATTCGATATTAAATATTTTTAATATAATAGCAAAATGCAAAAAGCAAATGTTTTTTTTTTTTTTTGCCAACACCATTGTAGATGCGCTATTGGACAGTAGTTCTTCTGACGACGATGAAGAAGTTACAACATCATTGCGTGGACGAAATGACCAACGGAGAGTTAAAAACTTTGTTGAGGATGTAATTAATTTGTACTCTGAAGTAGAAGTAAGATCATTAAAAATATATAAAATCAAAAGTTTTAACAATTTCCCTTAGCTCAAAAAAAAAATTTGCGTGTTAGTCAAGATTCCAATAATAGTTGTTAATAATAATCGAAATATTTCCACCAAATTTCTTTTGTTTTGATTTTATATCAGTGTTGCACCTTTTTTGTTCGTTTTCACACGCAAACGGTGTTGTCATTGCAAGGGTTTCGGCAACACTGTGGTAACACCATAAAATGTTGTACCATTTGTATGCAACACTTTTTTCCCAAACGAAATCACCATTAGACTATTCAGTCCATTGTGATACCACATTCAACTAAAAGTACTTATTACATATGGACACTTCTAGTTTTAACGACTGAACCATCTCTATTATTTTCTTTTATTGAACCAACCAGATTGTTCCAAAAACATTAACAGACGGTTTAAGTTAACGTTTTCCAGGTCCGCCAGTAATCTAAAGCTATATGCCCCTAAAATTCTCTGATTGTGGATGGGAATTTTCCCCTGACTGCTAGAGCCACATCGTCTGCGTATGCCAATACTTTTGTCCTTTCTTTTTCTAGGGACACCAGAAGGTTGTTTATAGCAACATTCCAAAGAAGAGGTGATAGAACTGCTCCTTGGGGAGTGGCTCTGTTAACATACCTTTGTATGTTTGCTTGTCCTAGTGTGGCCAAAATACGTCTCCTCATTAGCAGTTCGTCTAGCAGCCTAAGTATACCTGGATCGACCTTCAGAGTTGCCAGTCCATTTAATATAGAGCTCGGATGGACGTTATTGAATGCCCCCTCGATGTCTAGAAACGCCACGATTCATTGACAATAAAGCTGACTAGTTCATGCCAAGCGGTCTTAGTAGACCTGCCCTTCGAGTATGTATGCTGTCGTTTCGAGAGCAAACTTAAATCGACGCTAGTTCTAAGATAAATGTCCATCATCCTCTCCAGAGTCTTAAGTAGGAATGAGGATAAGCTGATTGGCCGGAAATCCTTCGCACTCGAGTGAGAGGCTTTTCCCGCTTTAGGTATGGACACCACTTTTCTGGAATATATGCTACGTTTATACATCCTTTATATATCACCGTCAACCAGGGGATAATTCTTTCAGTCACTGCTTGTAACTCCGTCGGACTAATTCCATCAGGTCCGGGGTATTTGAGTGGCCCAAAGCTATTTAACGCCCACTTTATTCTAGATTCCGATACAATTTCCTCGATAGGAAATGACCACTGAGCCACTGTGGCACCGCCAGAACAAGGTTCAACCGTCTGATTTGCAGGAAAATGTGTGTCCAATAGTACCTCCAGCGTCTCATTGGGCGTTGTCCAATTGCCCTCCGATGTTTTAATGAAACCTGGAGCGGAGTTAGTAGAAGTTAGTACTTTCCATAGTCTGGAAGCCTAGGATGTATTCTCAATACTGCTGCAGTAAACATTCCAAGAGTTTTGATGAGCCCTTCTCAGTTCTCGCTTGTATCATCTCAGATTCTTCTTGTAAGCGTCCCAATCCTTCGGAGCTCTGGTGAACTTTGTTAAAGAGCTTCCTGCAGTATTTCCTCATATTACTTAACTCCGTAAACCACCATGGTGGTCGATTTTTCCCCCTTGGTTGCCCTCTTGGGCATGCAGCTTTCAGTGAGATGTTGAAGGCCTTAGTAATCCTCTCCACTGCGTGTTCGATATCTTGCACAGTGCTCATATTTGTCCTGTAATTCCTGTATCCTCATATCGAACGATTCCCTATACCTATATCAATCAGCTTTCCTAACATTTGGCGGAAATATGGTCTTTGAAGTACGAACAGCCAATCTGAAACTGATGTAGCGATGATCTGAGATGCTATGTTCCCTCAAAACTTACCACTCAGATATCTTATCATTCAGTTTCGGAGAGGCCAATGTGACGTCCAACATCTCTTGTCTTGACGAAAGTTAGTGCATCTCCATTATTGCAAACTACCAGGTTAGTACGCAAAATAAACTCTATTAGCGACTCTCCCCTTGCATTAGTATCACTACTTCCCCAAATACTATGATGTGCATTTGCATCATATCCCATAATGAGTTTTGTCTTTGTTTTCAGTGACTCCTCAACTAAGGTCTTAACGGCACATGGAGGCATCTCCCTATCATGTCCCATGTATACCGAAGATATCCAGTATTTGCATTTGGATATCTCTAGACTGGCTACGACAGTGTCTGCATTACTCAATGAAGGAAGCAGAAACAAGTTTAGTCCGTGTTTAGTAATTATACATGCACGATTTATATCTTTACTGGTATTATGCAAAAGTTTCAAACCCGGAGTGCTTAATTCACAGATCTTGTTCTTATATATGTATGGTTCTTGAATAAGAACTATATCTATGTCTCCTTTCATCAGAAGAACTTTTAAGGCAGCACAAGCGGCCATACAATGGTGAAGATTTATCTGGAGGAACCGTAGAACCATTCAAATTTTCAACCACCGTCACATCAGCCGCTTCATTGAGTCATCAAGGGCTTCCTCTTCACAGATCTCGGTGACTCTCGCAACAACCCCGCGGTTTAGCTTTGGTGAGGTTTGAGTCTGTAGGGGCTTCCCGCATACGATGTTCGTCAATGTCTGCAGTTTTTATGTCTCCTTCGGCTTCGCAAGATTTTTCTTCTTCTGACTCTACCGGAGGCTTGTTCGTTTCGGAATCCTTTGGCTGATCCCTATTAACTTATGTCGTCCTTGATACCATCTAGCATCTTGCCGTCGAGGACTTGGTCCGGGAAACTTGTTTCGCACCTCTGAGTAGACACCAGACATCGCGTTCTCAATTTTCCCCATTTTTGCTTTGGAACCAACCGTCCAATGCTCCTTTATTAATGATAGCCCTCACAAAGCTGTCTTTTGCAACTGAGGCAAACGATCTTTGATCCCGTTTAGAGGATGGCAGTTCATCCGGTGATCGTTCCCTTTTGCCAGCTTCAAGAATTCATTGAGCCCATTTTAAGGAATCGCTTTGCTTAGCCGACAACGTACTTGGGTCGACGGATCCTAACTTCTTTAGAATAAACAAAGCATTTCTGTGTTCTTTGAATCTCTTTCGTGAGGGATTACCTCCTTTTGATGTCGTTACCTTAGAAAAGGTTCGACTTGCCAAAGTGTCGCCACTTGTCGACCCGTCTACAGGTCGACTAATTGGGCCTGACTCTTGGTCACTACCCAAATTTATAACTTCAGTCGATACCCGTCCACTGGGCCCTAAAGTTAGCAACTCAGAGGATGACTTTGAATTTCGCTGCATGGAGTTTTAATTTTCCACCACACGTGAAATCCGTAATAAGTACTTATTACGATTAAATAATCCGTTATTAAAAAACACGTCCGTTCAGTTCGACGGTTGAAATACAACGTAGGGTTATTGCGAGAGTCATCGAGATGTGTGAAGAGGATATTCTTGATGACTCGATCGAAACGACGATGTGACGTTTGTGGGAAATATTGATGGTTCTACGGATGCTCCATATAAATCTTCACCACTGTAAGGCTGCTTGTGCTGCCTTAAAAGTTCTCCTTATGAAAGGGGACATAGATATAGATCTTATTCAAGAACCATATGTTTATAGGGACAAAATATGTGAATTAAGTACTCCGGGGTTCAAACTATTGCAGTATACTGGTAAAGATGTACATAGAGCCTGTATAATTGCTAAAAATGTGCTTAACTTGTTTCTGCTTCCTTCAATGTGCAATGCAGACTCTGTCGGTGCTAGTTTAGAAATAGCCAAATGTAAATATTGGATATCTTCGGTCTAAATGGGACATGATAGGGGGATGCCTCCATGTGCCGGTAAGACCTTAGTTGAGTGAGGAGTCATTGAAAACAAAGACAAAACTCATTATGGCATGCGATGCAAATGCACGTCAGAGTACATGGAGAAGTGGTGACATTAATCCAAGAGGAGAGTCACTCCTAGAGTTTATTTTGCGTAATAATTTGGAAGTACGCAATATACCAACATTCGTCACTAAAACAGGTAAGAGGTTTTGGACGTCACCTTGGCCTCGCAAGAACTGAATGGAAAGATATCTGAGTCACAGGTTTTAAGTGAACATAGCTTCCCAGGTCATCGCTACATCAGTTTCAAATTTGATGTTCGTACCACCAAATGTTAGGAAAGCTGATTGGAATAAGTATAGGAAATCGTTCAATATGATGATACCGGAATTACCAGTGCCAAATATGAAAACTATGCAAGATATCGAACACGCAGTGGAGCGGATTGCTAAGGCCTTCAACATCTCATGCCTTAGAGGAAAGCCAAGGGGGCCAAATCGACCGCCATGGTGGTGTACGGAGTGTACGGAGTAATATGAGGAAATCCTGCAGGAAGCTCTATAACAAAGCAAAGTACACAAGAGCTCCGGAGGATTGGGACGCTTACAAGAAGAACCTGAAAGGATACAAGCGAGAACTGAGAAGGGCTCAGCACAACTCTTGGAATGATTACTGCAGCAATATTGAGAATACATCCGAGGCGTCCAGACTGTGGAAGATACTAGCACCCACTAACTCCGCTCCAGGTTTCATTAAAACATCGGAGGGCTATTGTACACCGTCCAGTGAGGAGACGCAGGTGGTACTATTGGACACATATTTTCCTGGAAATCAGACGGTTGGGCCATGTTCTGGCGGTGCGACAGCGGCTCAGCGGTCATTTCTATCGATGACATTTTAAAGGGTGATACGGTCAAAATTTGGTCAAGGGAAAACGGTGAAATCGTTTATTTAAAAAATCAAATTAAATCTCTTTTTCAAGTTCAATTAGTATAAAATTCAGGAAAAATATTCAGTTAGGCTTTCGCTTTTCCAAATCCGAATTGCCGGGCCTCACGCTTGACACCTGCCATCAGATTTTGTACAGCCACCTTGTCCACCTTCTTCGCCGCAGAAAGCCAGTTTGCCTTGAACTGCTGCTCGTCCTTAGCAGTTTTTTTGGTCTTCTTTAGTTTCCGCTTGACAATAGCCCAGTATTTCTCAATTGGGCGGAGCTCTGGCGTGTTGGGAGGGTTCTTGTCCTTGGGAACCACCTGCACGTTGTTGGCGGCGTACCACTCCATGGCCTTTTTACCGTAAGGGCAAGATGCCAAATCCGGCCAAAACAGTACGGAACAACCGTGTTTCTTCAGGAAGGCAGCAGACGTTTATTCAAACACTCTTTCACGTAAATTTCTTGGTTGACAGTCCCGGAAGCTATGAAAATGCTGCTTTTCAAGTCACAGGTACAGATGGCTTGCCAAACCAGATATTTCTTTGCGAACTTTGACAGTTTTATGTGCTTGAAAATATCTGCTACCTTTCCCCTTCCTTTTGCCGTATAAAACACCTGTCCTGGAAGCTGATTGTAGTCGGCTTTGACGTAGATTACGTCGTCCATTACCACGCAGTCAAACTTCGTCAGCATCGTCGTGTACAGCCTCCGGGATCGCGATTTGGCCGTCGTATTTTGTTTATCATCGCGATTTGGAGTCACTACCTTCTTGTAAGTCGATAGTCCGGCTCGTTTTTTGGCTTGATGCATGGTTGTAGACGATACACCCAGCTTATTTGCGGCATCTCGGAGAGAGAGGTTAGGGTTTCGCTTGAAACTACCGGCAACTCCCTTTGTCGTCTCAGCGGCTTCCGGTTTTCGATTTCCCCCCGATCCAGACTTCCTGGCTGTCGACACACGTTCCCCCAACACTTTAATTACATTTGTAACGGTTGATTTGGCAACTTTTAGCGATTTTGCCAGCTTTGCGTGCGAGTAGCTCGGATTTTCGCGATGCGCGAGCAAAATTTTGATACGCTGCTCTTCTTGCTTGGACGGCATTTTGACAACTGAAGAGTGAATTCCAAAATCAAAATAGGAGCAACATTCTACACAAACACACCTTCAAAATGAGGGGTGTTCAGGTTTTTTAAATGCAAAATTGAAAGAAATACGTCAAGTTTATATTCACCAAATTTTGACCGTATCACCCTTTAACGGAACCAAGAATAAAATGGGCGTTAAATAGCTTTGGATCATTCAAATCCCCCAGACCTGAGGAATTACTCCGGCGGAGTTACAAGCGGTGTCTGACAGAATTATCCCCTGGTTGTCGGCGATATATATAGGATGTATCAACTTAGCATATATTCCAGGAAAGTGGAGGGAAACAAAAGTCGTTTTCATACCTAAAGCGGGAAAAGCCTCTCTCTCGAGTGCGAAGGATTTCCGACCAATCAGCTTATCCTCATTCCTACTTAAGACTCTGGAGAGGATGGTAGATATTTATCTTAGAACTAGCGTCGATTCAAGTTTGCTGTCGAAACGACAGCATGCATACTCGAAGGGCAGGTCTACTGAGACCGCATTACATGAACTAGTCAGCTTCATTGAAAGCTCACTATCTGTCAAAGAATACACAATCGTGGCGTTTCTAGACATCGAAGGGGCGTTCAATAACGTCCTTCCGAGCTCGATATTAAATGGACTGACAACTCTGAATGTTGACCCAGGTATACTTAGGCTGTTAGACGAACTTCTAAGGAAGAGACGCATTTCAGCCACACTAGGACAAGCAAACATACAAAGGTATGTGAACAGAAGCACTCCTCAAGGAGGAGTTCTATCACCACTTCTTTGGAATGTTGCTATAAACGACCTTCTGGTTTCCCTAGAAAAAGAAAGGATACAAGTGGTAGCATACGCAGAAGATGTGGCGCTAGCACACATCACACATCACACACATCCACAATCAGAGATATTATTCAGAGGGCCCTCCGGATGACTGAGGAATGGGCGAAAGATAATGGTCTTGGGGTAAATCCTGCAAAGACAGAACTAGTCATGCAAAGATCGCAAAACTCCCACGGTTAAGCCCATTTCCTTAGGGGGTATTGAAATTCCCTTTAGTGAGTGTGTAAAATACCTTGGCGTTATTTTGGACAGGAAGCTGAACTTTAAGCTTAATATTGAAGAAAGGGCGAGGAAAGCAACGGTAGCTTTATACTCGTGCAAAAAGGCAATAGGCAAAAAGTGGGGACTAAAACCAAAAATTGTGCATTGGCTATACACGGCAGTGGTTAGACCTATCATGCTATATGGTGTTGTAGTCTGGTGGCCGGCACTTCACCAGCTAACAAGTTTAGACAAAGTTCAGCGTATGGCGTGCTTGTGTATCTCAGGTGCATTCAGCAAGACAGGAACAAATTCCCTTAATGTCATACTGCATCTATTGCTTTTAGACATTTTGGCCAAACAGTCAGTTGCAACAACGGCTGTGCGGTTGCGCGAGCTATCGCTGTGGTCGGAAAAAAGTTACGGTCACAGTTCGGTCCTCAAAATAATGCCAGATGTGCCTAACATAGTGGATTACACTTTGGCGAGACCACTTTTCGACAATAAATTTGAGACTCTAATTCCCAACAGTGAGGCGTGGTGTACACGGACCCCGGGGAATAAAAGATTTCTACACTGATGGCTCCAAATTGGATGGCCAAGTGGGTTTCGGAGTATATTCTAAAGATCTGGAACTTCGAATAGCGAAAAGATTACCTGATCGCTGTAGTGTTTTTCAGGCTAAACTATTAGCAATAAGAGAAGTGGTGAATTGGCTGAGAAGCAATGCTCCAAGCAATATTGGCATTAATATATACTCAGACAGTCAACCTGCAATAAAATCTTTGGACTCTTCCTTCGATGGGAGAATTGCAAGGGTTGTAACGACACCAAGCAAATATGGCCCCATTTAAACTGAAACCGCACACTAGATAATCTAGTGTTCTCGAGACGTCAGATATCACTCCTAATATCTGCTATAACGGGTCGCTGCCTGATAGGCGATTTTGCAAAAACTATAGGTGCGAAGTATAATGACTATTTTATGAGCTGTCATGATGCGGAGGAAAAGGAATCAATTAAACACCTCTTGTGTGAATGTCCTGCATTTTGTGTAAAGCGCAAGCAACTTTTAGGAGCATATAGCTTCAGATTACTGGCGGATCTGGAAAACGTTAACTTAAGCAGTCTGCTAATGTTTTTGGAACAATCTGGTTGGTTCAACAAAGAAAAATAATCAAGAAGGTTCAGCGGTTAAAACTAGAAGTGCCCACATGTAATAGGTACTTTTAGTTAATGTGGTATCACAATGGACTGAATAGTCTAAGTGAGCCTGAATCTTAATCGAGCTGCCACTTTAACATAACCTAACCTCTGTCAATGAATACATAATTGTGGCGTTTCTAGACATCGAAGGGACATTCAATAACGTCCATCCGAGCTCGATATTAAATGGACTGGCAACTCTGAATTTTTATCCAGGTATCCTTAGGCTGTTAGACGAACTTCTAACGAAGAGACGTATTTCATCCATACTGGGATAAGCAGAAGATGTGGCTCTAGCAGTCGGGGGAAAATTCCCATCCACAATCAGAGATATTATACAGAGAGACGTCCGGATGACTGAGAACTGCACAGAACGCAAAATTGCGACGGTTAAATCCATCTCCGTAGATGGTATTGAAATTCCCTTTGGTGAGTGTGCAAAGCTGAATATTGAAGAAAGAGCGAAAAAAGCTACGGTAGCCATGTACTCGAGCAAAAAGGCAATATGGAAAAATTGGGGACGAAAACCGAAAATTGTGCATTAGCAGTACACTGCAGTGGTTAGACCTGTAATGCTATATGATTTTGTGGTTTGGTGGCCGTCACTTCAGCAGCTGACAAGCTTAGACAAAGTTCAGCGAATGGCGTGCTTATGTATCTCAGGCTCATTCAGTAAGACAGAAACAGATTATCTTAATGCCATTCTGCATCTATTACCTTTAAACATATTAGGCAAACAGTCAGCAGCAACAACGGCTGTACCGCGTGAAATATAGCCGTGGTCCGACCACAACG
Source organism: Haematobia irritans (assembly GCF_050003625.1). Classification (NCBI taxonomy): domain Eukaryota; kingdom Metazoa; phylum Arthropoda; class Insecta; order Diptera; family Muscidae; genus Haematobia; species Haematobia irritans. The sequence continues at coordinate 103,844,256 of NC_134398.1, forward strand.
CATGGTTTGTTTTTTCGACAAAAAGCTTGAAACTCTAACTCCCAACAGTGACTAATGGCGCCAAATTGGTTAGACAAGTGGGTTTCGGAGTATATTCTAAAGACCTTGAACTTCTAATTGCAAAAAGTTTACCTAATCACTGTAACATAGTGTTTTTCAGGCTGAAATATTAGTAATAAGTGAGGTGGCGAATTGGCTGAGAAGTAATGTTCCAACAATATATACTCAGTCAACCTGCAATAAGATCCTTGGAATGTGTGTTCCTACACTGAAAAAAATATTGTCGTGAGGTCAAAGATTTCATGTCTTTAAAATACGAATACAAATTTTGCTTAGCATAGAAGACGCATTTCTCTAAAATAAAGTTATTTTCCTTGTCCACAAGTCGATAAACTTTTCAATGAAGTCGTATTGTCCTTATAATTAAGTGATTTGACTTAAAAATGGGTATCTTAACATGAAAGAAAAAATTTATAGGCTAAGGTCAACTTGACTTTAATAATTCAGAAAAATTCTTTAAATTTAATGAAATTGTCTTTAAATTTGTTGTCTTTTTGCATCTTGACTACAAAGCAAAAAATTGTTCAAATATAGGACATGTTTTTCAAAACTTTATTTTAAAGAAGTTTTTTACTTCAAACATAGCATAATTTCTACTGGAAGTCGAGTCCTAATTTGGAAAATAAAGTTGCCGTTAACTCGTTTTTAAAGGACTTTGATAGCATATGAAGAAAAAAAGCTGAGAAAGCGAAAAATTAAAATTTGCTTCCTAGAAGCAAGTACATAAAACCTAAATTTAAAAGAGAATTGTGTCTTAAAAGTATCCTTACTTGTATTCTCCGCTTCTTTGGCTCGGAATCAATACCAAATTTTTTAAAGTAAAGACAAAATCTTTGGAACCGAGTATGCTTTTTTTTCAGTGTAAACTCGAAAACGGCCATCGACTGCCTCAGATCTCTCAACGATATAGCTGAGCAGTACAATATTCGCCTAATAAGGGTGCTTGGTCATAGGAACATATCGGGGAACTGCGAAGCGGATGAGTTAGCAAGGCTAGGATCTGCCTTACATATTCCAGGGGAACTAGAATCTGTTGGTATGCCTCGGGCTACATGCAAGCTCATACTGCGTGAGAAGGCTGTTATGATGGCGATTGTCCGATGGGATAATTGTAAGGGTTGCAACGACACTAAGCAAATATGGCCCCATCTAAACTTAAACCGCAAACTAGAAATGTTAGTGATTTCAAGATCACTCCTGATATCTACTATAACGGGTCGCTGCCTGATAGGCGAATTTGCAAAAACTATTTGTGCGAAGTATAAAGACTATTGATGCGGAGGAAAAGGAATCAATTAAACACCTTTTGTGTGAGTGTCCTGCATTTTGTGTAAGGCGTAAGCAAATTTTAGGGGCATATAGCTTTAGATTTCTAGCGGACCTGGAAAACGTTAACTTAAACAGCCTGTTAATGTTTTTGGAACAATCTGGTTGGTTCAACAAAAGAAAATAATCGAGAAGGTTCAGCGATTAAAACTATAAGTGCCCATATATAATAGGTATTTTAGGTCATGTGGTATCACAATGGACTCAATAGTGTATGTGAGCCTGACAATAAATCGGCCACTTTACAATGTTTTTCAGCGGTGGATTTTCCCAACTCAGTAATGCTGGATACATTTCTGAGTGTTTCGAAGCTTCTCTAAGTGGTTTCACTGAAATGTGGAACGCCGTTCGGCTCGGCTATAAAGAGGGGTCCCTTGTCATTGAGCTTAACATGGAATCGGGCAGCACTCAGTGATAAGAGATGTTCACAATGGACTGAATAGTCTAAGTAAGCCTGAAATATCGGGCTGCCACTATACCTAACCTAACCTAACCAAAATCCGCAAAATCCCATAATAGGAAGGCACGTGAAAAAAGTTACATGTACTTTTCATCAGAGCACTATGGCTCAAATCGCGGCAAAAAGTCAGTTTTTCAACTTTAAATTTTTAATATTTTCTATATGAGGTTTACTAAAAAACATATATTGTAAAAAATCAAAATAAATTGTTACTGTTGGCAACCCTGTTTATGCACAAACAGCCGTAATTGTTTCCAAAACTTTTAATAGGTGGGAATAAGAGTAAAGCCGCTCAATTTTTGTGAAATTATATATAAATATTTTTATAAAAAAAATATGTAAATATGAGTTCTAATACTCAAGGTGAGTAGTTTAACTATATACAAATAGAATTTGCTAAATGTTTGTATTTCATAGTTATTTTGATGGGTTTTTGGTGTACTTTTTTGTGAAATTTTAAAGTGGAGTACAACTAAAAATGTTTTGAAGTGTCATTGGAAAATTTTACATGTGATTGTTCGTAGAAATCTCCAGTTTTATGCCATGGTAAAACTGTCTGCATTTGGCTGCTAATGAATGAATGATTTTTTTTTCAGAAACACTCAGGTTTAAAAATTTTGAAATCATTGAGTTTTTGTTGGGAATTAAGAGAAATGATTCGAATTATATTATAGGAATTACATATTGAAGTCAGGCGGTTTGAGGTATGACTAAGCCCTTTGCATGCATAGTCTTGGAAGTTAATAAAAAAACATATTTGTCCCCTTTTTCTCTACACGTAGTACCGACCATCAGACTTAAATGTATTGAATTTGTGCTCATCAGAAAACATAACTGTATCCCAAAATGCATTGTATGTAGTAATAATTATAAATGATTATATATACTTCGTGCATTTTAAATAAAGAAGGAAGAAAAATGGGAAAAAACGAAATATTATTCTTACTGCTACCCGCACGGATGAAAAAGACTGTTTTTCATATGTTTGGCTATAAACATTATATGTTTGGAACACAAATTTTTAAACACAATATTTTTGAGTGCAAGCATATAATGTTCATAAACTAGCATAACATGTTTGGGACATATATGTTAATATGTTAGAACATATTATGTTTGGGACATAAAATGTTTGTAAATATAATATGCTTGGATGCAAACATATATTAATTTAGAAATAGCCTATAAACATATATGTGTTTAGTAGCTTGGAGCGCTATTTAACAGGGAGCGATATTGAATTAAGTTGGTGGTTGTTGCTTGTTATTACAAAATTAACATTTTATTTTTCCTTGGGCAATTGATCAGCTACTTCTTTGATCCTTACAAACTGTGTGGTCCGCTGTTCGAATCCCCGTCCGGCAAAAGGTAAAATTAAAATAAAAAAATCATACAATTGAATAATTTCTTCTACAATATTTGTATTACAGAAAAAGGTGCTAAGAACTAAAAAATCTCGTGGAAGTGAGAAAGATGTGGGGGAATATACAATTGGGCAGAAACAAAATTTTGAGCATTCAGGTCGAAAACCTATGTTGTCAGCACCTATATTACCTGTTTATTTTCATAATTCATTATGATTGTAAATATATAAATAAATAAATAAAATTTTGAGAATTTTTTTAAGCATATAATAATTTTGGGTGCAAAATGCTTCCAAACATATTATATGTTCATATAATAACATATTGTTGTTTTGGAAGACAACATTATTGAATTTGGATGCAAAAATACAAAATGTTTGGAACTTAGACTACCCAAACATATATTGTTTAGACCAATATGCTTTCAAACATATTATATATTGGAAGAGATCAAACATATAAATGTTTGGGCAATACCCAAAAATGTATATGCTTGAAGCAAAATATGTTTGGGAGTATATGTTACAGAAGCGATTTTTTGTGAGCGTGCGCATAGGCGAAAATGTGACGGCATACAAATAGCGTTGGAAACCTCATATTTTTTGAAGGAAATATAAACATAATAGAATATTTCAGTGTTTGAATTTTGCTCAAAAATGAGCTGAAAAAACATAAAAACCCTTTTTTACACGCTCACAAAAAATCGCTTCTGTAACATATACTCCCAAACATATTTTGCTTCAAGCATATACATTTTTGGCTATTGCCCAAACATTTATATGTTTGATCTCTTCCAATATATAATATGTTTGAAAGCATATTGGTCTAAACAATATATGTTTGGGTAGTCAATTTCCAAACATTTTGTATTTTTGCATCCAAATTCAATAATGTTGTCTTCCAAAAAACAATATGTTATTATGTGAACATATAATATGTTTGGAAGCATTTTGCACCCAAAAATATTATATGCTTAAAAAAATTCTCCCAAACAATATTGTGCTCAAAATTTTATTTATTTATTTATATATTTACAATCATAATGAATTATGAAAATAAACAGGTAATATAGGTGCTAACAACATAGGTTTTCGACCTGAATGCTCAAAATTTTGTTTCTGCCCAATTGTATATTCCCCGACATCTTTCTCACTTCCACGAGATTTTTTAGTTCTTAGCACCTTTTTCTGTAATACAAACATTGTAGAAGAAATTATTCAATTTTATGATTTTTTTATTTTAATTTTACCTTTTGCCGGACGGGGATTCGAACAGCGGACCACACAGTTTGTAAGGATCAAAGAAGTAGCTGATCAATTGCCCAAGGAAAAATAAAATGTTAATTTTGTAATAACAAGCAACAACCACCAACTTAATTCAATATCGCTCCCTGTTAAATAGCGCTCCAATCTACTAAACACATATATGTTTATAGGCTATTTCTAAATTAATATATGTTTGCATTCAAGCATATTATATTTATAAACATTTTATGTCCCAAACATAATATGTTCTAACATATTAACATATATGTCCCAAACATGTTATGCTAGTTTATGAACATTATATGCTTGCACTCAAAAATATTGTGTTTAAAAATTTGTGTTCCAAACATATAATGTTTATAGCAAAACATATGAAAAACAGTCTTTTTCAACCGTGTATTTGAGCGCCGGAGTACACATGAAATTCGGCACTTTCTAAAAAGAGCGTGCGTGTATTTTGCTAATAAAACTTAATTCCTCATTTCTGGACAGAAGCATTAAGTCGCTGCCTTTACTAGCAAATGTATAAAATATACACAGAAAAAATTTCCGTAGTTAAACTAACGCTAAATTTAACTTATTTTTATTGAAAAAAAAATTATTTGCTTGTAGTTAAATTTTATTATTTTTATCGAAATTTTCCACAGCTTAATGAAATCTTACTTTTTTTAAGTATGTATCAAAACTTTTATGAACTAAACGTGAGTATAGAGTTCAATGACCGTACACATAAATTCAATATGAACTAAAACAAATGAAAATTTTCGTACGATTCCTAAAAATAGTAAGAATGAACTACTGTATGGTTAAAATGGTCATGATTTGGCGCCAATGACTTTCTTCTTTACTTTTAGTTAATTTTTTCTTCTATGAGATGATGTAATTTCGTGAACTGCAGTCAAAAAATACAACAGGGCATTAAAATTTAGTTCAATTTTCGTGCGTGGTAGTTCATTCTTCCTATAAAACAGTTCACTTTTTTCGGTGTACATACCAGCATGTTCCGACTTTCGGAATCGGAAATCGCAAAATTTTCGTTTGACCGTAATTTTTAAACCCACAAACTTTTATACTTAAACCTTGGTAATATATTTCTCTTTAATCAGAAATTCAAATTAAAATTATATTTGAGTCCGAGAGTATCTCTATTTCTTCGTTACAAGAAAAATAAATTCTTGCGATTTGCTATTCCGAATTTTGAAATTTGGAATCTTGTTGTTTTTTATCTCAGCTTAAAACCATGCATTGACTAAACTACAAGTGTAGCTTAGCCAACAGAAGAAAAGTATGCTTCTCAAATTTATTGGGGCAAAGCCCTATAGACTGCAAGATGGTTGGATGTACATCTGTTTCGGAATTACCACATTCCTCATCAGCATCCTCTACTTGCAGCAAAATTATCAACCAATTATCAGAATAAATTCGGGTAATTCACTCAACCCAAAGTGAACTACACGTGAACCTTCCGAAAAAAGGTTTGATAGACGTCTACTGCCTAAACAAATTTGCAAGCATATCTCTTTTCCTTTGCCAAACTCAAATCATCGATTTGAATGTAGTTGGCTGGGTTTGTTTTTGAGCGTGCTTCCTCTATCTTCATTAGTTTTGTTTGTTGTTGGTTTCTCTTCAATCATTATTGTCGTTTTTGATCTCAGGAATTTTGTTCTATCTATTTCACCAAAGCCAATTTAACTTTATTTTAGTTCATGGAATTATTATTTTTGGTGAAAGTTTTCTTTACTCTAATATTTTTTTGCGTACGTTAGTTAAATTAACTAAAAAACGGGAAAAATTTATACACAACTTAAGCATAAAGATTTACTAAATTCGTATTTCTTACAAACTAGTTCATTATTTCTTTAAATTTTACTTAAAATGCGTCCGTCATGAACTTCGTATGTCACTAAAGACATTCTTGCAATTTTGAACTCCAATTTTTCCATCAAACTACAAAATTTTCTTCAACAAGTGAAAACATTTATTTATGTTTAATAATTTTTCTTGAATTTGTTGAAAAATATTTACTTATTTTTGTGATGCCAGCGTTTGTAATACTGTTTAGTTAAGATTTTCAAAAAAAAATTTCTAAAATTAACCCAAATATTTCTTTATGGTGGGTTCGCTGTTTTTTCAGTGTCTCGTGGTTTAATATTTAGAGTGTTACATGCAGATTGTATACGAACACAATTAAAAAATCAAATCAGAACTCACAACGTGTTTGCCTGTCTCCATTCATTTCATTTATATTTGAACTTAAAAAAATACACATATGGCATCACCAATTTCAATTTGAGTCATACATACTACTACATATTGTTTGGGGCACATATGAAAGACCTGTGTAAAGCAAGAGAGAGCTCGTAAAGAGCTTATTTTTCAGTGCCGCTCATTCGTTTTGGCACTTTGGGGACTTCTAGTTTTAACCGGTGAACCTGATACATCGGGGTGCCACCTAACCTAACCTAGCAACCCAGTGGATGACTTGGAATTTCGCTGCATGGTGGCTAAATATCCCACCACACTTGAAATTCTTAGCAGGCACCCATTACGATGAGTTTATCCGCTATTGAAAAACACGTCCGTTCCGTTCGACGGTTGAATAGAGAATTGAAAGTCAAAGCGAAAATTCTATGAATTTTGTATAATTTGTTCATTTTCGTCAAAATAAAACATATATTAATACACTACACAATACACTACAATACTAATTGAAAAATAAATATCTTATTAAACATATCAACAAATAAGAACAAAACAACAAAACTTTAAATATCTTAAACATTATTTGTAAACACTCCTTCGATTTCCTTCCTGTTTGTGTCATAAAACTGCATTGAAATTAATTAATATGCGGGCAATTTGCAATTAGGAACGTGATGGACCGCGTGTTAGCATAGATTTTCAGCAGAAGGAATTCACATAATATCCATTTTAAGCTGATACTAGTAAATTAAACTGACGATGTGATGCACATTTTCATCCAGAAGGTAATGATATGGAATAATATCATGTTTTTAACAATTTTAATTGGTTGCACTTTGAAATCTTTCTGGAAACTTTTTAATTTTTCATCACACTGAAAAAACAGTGAACCCTTTTCCATTGCAAAATGAACTAAACTGTAGTAATATTGACCATGATTTAGCCCTTAAGATTTTTTTCAACTTGTCTAGTTTATAATTTTCTTAAATTTTAGTTCATCTATAACATTGTAGTTTAGTTCATTTTTACAACACTATAAGATTTATATACCCCTACCAAGTTAAAAAGTCAGTATTATTTTGGTTTACTTGCTTATTTTGTGAGAAACCCGATAATAAAAATTGGTTAACAGTCTCCTTAAAATGTCGACGACTAAACTATTTTTAAATCAATCATTCCACAGTACAGAGAAATTAAATAATTAAAGGAACAACACACCGTTTTACTATTATGAAAATTATCATACATTAAAATTAAACTTTCTTAAAGCAAAAGTACTTTATTATAAAAACTTATGATGAAAGTTCTTAATACAATGTTTTTTGTGAATAAAAATTATGACCACGTGGAACAGAGAGTAGTTCATTTGAACTCGCTGTTTGGACATTTTGACTTATCCTTTTTTTATTCATCGTAGGTAATTTTTTCACATATCTTGCTGGAAAAAATGGAAACAATAATGAAAATTGTTAAAAATTAACACCATGTAATGAAATATAATTTTTAATTCTTCATTTTAGCTTGTAACTTACAATATTTGGGGCATTTTATCAAATGGTGTAAGGAATTTAACTTTTCTTTGGAAAACGTATCTCATAAAATTTGTACCTGAAACAATTAGAGAAATAATGAAGTATTCTAAATAAACGCATAAAACTGTGTTGTTATCGATGTGAAAGATATAATAAAATAAATATTCTAGTTGGAAGAAAGCCAAAGTTTTAATATAAAACTTACCAATTCTCTATTAAATTGTACGCTGAGGGGAAATATAAAAAGTTGTCCAAATTTATTTGGGTTACTCTGAAATTAAATATTTATTTTTTACATTAAATAAAATTATTAAATAGATTTTCAAAAAATCTAATGAAAAAATAATAATATGCATAAAAAACCAAATATTCTTGATAATCCTAGACAGTCATCATTCGTCAAAGTGACGACACGTAATTTCATTGTCGATTTAAAATGCATTTTAGTCTATTGGGAAATGGTAAATTTAAGTTATACTAATTCGACCGTTTTATGAACTTTTGTTTTATACTACTTAAAACCAAATTGAATAAGAAAATAAATTCAAGTTTGGTTCACTTTTTCGCTCACGAGGAAAATTATAGCGTCTTGAAATCAGCCGTAGTCAAAATGACGAAGGATGACGTTAATGTACAAAAAATAAGGATGACTGTTCAGGGTTAAAAGAAAGTTAAAGAATCCTTACCAATTCACTATTAAATTACAGGCAAAGGAGTACTAAAATTTTTTCCAAATTTTAAGGGGTTATTCTGAAATTAAATATTTGTTTTTTACATTAAAAATATAACATTGGTTTCCAAAAAATTTGATTAAAGAAATACTAACATAAGGTATTAAAAACCTGTAATTTTGATGATAAAAAGGTCATAAAAACGTAAATATTCTAGTTGAAAGAAAGCCAATTTTTAGCAAAACTTACCAATTCTCTATTTTTATACCCTCCATCATAGGATGGGGGTATATTAACTTTGTCATTCCGTTTGTAACACATCGAAATATTGCTCTAAGACCCCATAAAGTATATATATTTTGGGTCGTGGTGAAATTCTGAGTCGATCTAAGCATGTCCGTCCGTCCGTCTGTTGAAATCACGCTAACTTCCGAACGAAACAAGCTATCGACTTGAAACTTGGCACAAGTAGTTGTTATCGATGTAGGTCGGATGGTATTGAAAATGGTCCACTTTTACGTATAGCCCCCATATAAAGGGACCCTCAGATTTGGCTTGTGGAGCCTCTAAGAGAAGCATATTTCATCCGATCCGGCTAAAATTTGGTATATGGTGTTGGTATATGGTCTCTAACAACCATGCAAAAATTGGTCCACATCGGTCCATAATTATATATAGCCCCCATATAAACCGATCCCCAGATTTGGCTTGCGGAGCCTAAAAGAGAAGCAAATTTCATCCGATCCGGCTGAAATTTGGTACATGGTGTTGGTATATGGTCTCTAACAACCATTCAAAAATTAGTTCACATCGGTCCATAATTATATATAGCCCCCATATAAACCGATCCCCAGATTTGGCTTGCGGAGCCTCAAAGAGAAGAAAATTTCATCCGATCAGGCTGAAATTTGTTACATGATGTTGGTATATGGTCTCTAACAACCGTGCAAAAATTGGTCCATATCGGTCCATAAGTATATATAGCCCCCATATAAAACATTCTCCAGATTTGACCTCCGGAGCCTTCATCCGATCCGGTTCAAATTAGGCACGTGGTGTTAGTATATGGTCGCTAACAACCATACCAAAATTGGTCCAATCACACAAAAATTGGTCCATGTCGGTTCATAATCATGATTGGCACTAGAGCCAAAAATAATCTACCAAAATTTTATTTCTATAGAAAATTTTGTCAAAATTTTATTTCTATAGAAAATTTTGTCAAAATTTTATTTCTAGAAAAAATTTTGTTAAAATTTTATTCGGTTCATAATAAAATTTTCATCATTGTCAATATTTTATTTCTATAGAAAATTTTGTCAAAATTTTATTTCTATAGAAAATTTTGTTCAAATTTTATTCGGTTCATAATCATGGTTGCCACTCGAGCCAAAAATAATCTACCAAGATTTTATTTCTATAGAAAATTTTGTCAAAAGTTTATTTCTATAGAAAATTTTGTTAAAATTTTATTTCTGTAGAAAATTTTGTGAAAATTTTCTTTCGATAGAAAATTTAGTTAAAATTTTATTTCTGTAGAAAATTTTGTCAAAATTTTATGTCTACTTTGTCAAACTGAATTATATACGTATTGGATCGATCTTTTTTGATTTAATATATACCACGTATGGACTTACATACAATTTAGAAGATGGTGTTAGAAGGTTTTAAGATACCTTGCCATCGGCAAGCGTTACCGCAACTTAAGTAATTCGATTGTGGATGGCAGTGTTTAGATGAAGTTTCTACGCAATCCATGATGGAGGGTACATAAGCTTCGGCCTGGCCGAACTTACGGCCGTATATACTTGTTTAAATTTATTTGTATCCATGTGGAGTTGCTCTGAAATTAAATATTGCTTTTACAACAAAGAAAAGCATTAAACTGGTTTCCAAAAAAATTAATTAGCAAATAATAATATATATAAAAAATATTATTTTTAAAAGAAATCCATATTGAAAAAATACTTACCAATTTATGACTAAACTGTACGCTGAGATATAACAAACATTTTCCAAATTCATCTGGAATTTAATATTAATTTTTTACATTGAATAATGAAAATTTCAATACACCTTCAATTTCAACATATTTTGCTAAATATTCTTAATAACTTTTTTCTAAAGTACCGATTAAATATTAATAACTTTCATTTAAAAGGTTTAATAAACAAACACCAATATATGTCTCAAAAATCCAAAATATTCCATGCCTTTATATTCCCTTGTTGCATACCTGCTTAAAAGATGCAACAACCCACGCCAACTGTACAACTGAAGCATGCCAAACAAAACCAAGCAAAGCCAAAACATCCCTACAACAACAAAAACACATGTGCCTTTATTGAAAACAACACCTCATCCAGCCAAAAACCAGCAACGAATAACAAACACACGCACATAAAAACCACTAAATGAACAAAAATAAAAACAAACCCACGCTCATGTATACACAACAAAACTCAAGTAACATCATCTTTACATTAATCACATTCCACTATGCCGATAAAGATCTCTGTACTATGCATTAGTTCATCGCATCTGCTGACAATTTACTCTAAGAATAATATTCGTAAAGCCACACCAGTTTATGAACGATGAAACGTTTAACTTAAAATTTGCAAAATTTTCATGAATTGTTATCTACCATTTTTGACGAAAATGTCTATAAATTTAATTACATGTGAACTAAAAATATTTCATTGGATAATTTTTTACCAACAATTATTAACTATAGGAATTGTCAGTAAGAAATTGCTATCCACTTTCAAGTTCATTTTTCGTAAAAAAATATTTTCTCATACAAAAAAATCTTATAGTAAATTGCACTTATTATTTAGAAAATACTTTACATTTCACAAGTAGTTTTATAGCATGACAAACGAATTTTTAACTACCAGTTAAGAATTTTTTTAAGGAAATTTCCATCGTATTTTGTAGGCCATGAACTAAACGATTGCTACTTAGAATTTGTAAAATTTCCTTTCGAGTAGTTAATCTTCGTTGAAGATACGAAAAATGAACTAAAATTCTGGAAAATTCTTGTAATAAATTATTGTAAAAATCTTCTTAAATTTACGAGACACTTTTTTTCTGTGCAGCCAGCTTCATAATGTTTGCAGGAATGTAGCATCCATATTCTATATTTATTTTTATAAAAGAGCTATCTTATAATTTTCTTTTATGATGGCCAATCCGAATCTCTTCCTCTTGAACAAGAACTTTCCCAAGACTGAGCATGGCCGAGAACTAGAAGACAGCCAAGTACAAAGAGGTAGCAGATCGTAAGGGTGTTCGTCACACAAATTAAATGGCGCTCAAAGTGGTTTGGTTAATTACGAAATAAGACTCAATCATAGCTCGTCCAAGACTAGTTTCAGTTTGGGGATTTAAGATTATGAATATTGGTGACAAATTTTACCAACTGAAAGTAGTTATAAATTTATGACACCACAAAATAAATAGAGAAAAACATATATAAATAAATAGCTAATAGATAGTAAGTATCCGTACCCTTATTATTATACCATTTGTTTCTGAGTAGTATTTATAAAGGGTGATTCTTTTGAGGTTAGGATTTTCATGCATTAGTATTTGACAGATCACGTGGGATTTCAAACATGGTGTCAAAGAGAAAGATGCTCAGTATGCTTTGACATTTCATCATGAATAGACTTACTAACGAGCCACAACGTCGAATTTTCAGTGAATGGGCCCTAGAAAAGTTGGCAGAAAATCCGCTTTTTTATCGACAAATTTTGTTCAGCGATGAGGCTCATTTCTGGTTGAATGGCTACGTAAATAAGCAAAATTGCCGCATTTGGAGTGAAGAGCAACCAGAAGCCGTTCAAGAACTGCCCATGCATCCCGAAAAATGCACTGTTTGGTGTGGTTTGTACGCTGGTGGAATCATTGGACCGTATTTTTTCAAAGATGCTGTTGGACGCAACGTTACGGTGAATGGCGATCGCTATCGTTCGATGCTAACAAACTTTTTGTTGCCAAAAATGGAAGAACTGAACTTGGTTGACATGTGGTTTCAACAAGATGGCGCTACATGCCACACAGCTCGCGATTCTATGGCCATTTTGAGAGAAAACTTCGGAGAACAATTCATCTCAAGAAATGGACCGGTAAGTTGGCCACCAAGATCATGCGATTTGACGCCTTTAGACTATTTTTTGTGGGGCTACGTCAAGTCTAAAGTCTACAGAAATAAGCCAGCAACTATTCCAGCTTTGGAAGACAACATTTCCGAAGAAATTCGGGCTATTCCGGCCGAAATGCTCGAAAAAGTTGCCCAAAATTGGACTTTCCGAATGGACCACCTAAGACGCAGCCGCGGTCAACATTTAAATGAAATTATCTTCAAAAAGTAAATGTCATGGACCAATCTAACGTTTCAAATAAAGAACCGATGAGATTTTGCAAATTTTATGCGTTTTTTTAAAAAAAAAAGTTATCAAGCTCTTAACAAATCACCCTTTATAAGAAAATATAAATATTTATCGGATATGCATATTTCAATTTCTTAATTTATAATGTTTGTTGCCAAAAGCACAGAAGATTTGACAATTCGTTGTAGATATAGGTACTCATAGTGTTTGGGTAACAACCAAACGAGATGAGTACTCTTTTCATACTGATTTATTCACAAAAATGTTCTTTCTTACATATATACACTTACAAACTAAACTGCCTGTGCATCCGACCAACTGATCGTAGCACACAATTATCCCTTATCTACTTTGTCACATTAAGATCCCAAGTACACACACATCACACATGCCCCCTTATCAGCCAGTGTAATGATTTTCTTGCGATCCTAAGTAAACAAATGCGTCCCTTATCCCCATTTAATGATAGGGACCAATTCTAAGATATTTTTATTGTTGCCGTTACAAGATGTTGTTATCGCATTCATGTTCAAAATATATTTACTTTGAACATTCTCCCAGCCGGGAAAAAGGCTATCTAGACCGTCGCCCCCCGTGGGAACTGAATCGCAGCAATGATCCTCTTTTTGATGATTCTTCTTATAAATAGACCTGTGAGAATTAGTAATACTAGAATCACTAAAATAAATGCTAAGTGCCCTGACCAATGATGGAAACTTAAGCCTCTTAATTCAATGTTCTCCTTCTTTAAATGGAGAACTTCTTTCAGTTCTGTACCTGTGCTCTAATGGGCATAACTTTGTGACTGGTCTTTTTAACTGTCCGCTTTGCGTTTTGACCGTAACAACTCCTACGATTCCATCTTTACCCGTATGTACATCCGTAACCTTCGCTAACGGCCAACGAGCAGGGCGAGTGTCTTCATTCTTCCGTATGAGACAAATCCCACCTCCAGATTTAGATCTTTTCTTCTCCATTTCGTACGATTCTGCAAAGTGGTTAAATATTCCTCTTTCCACTTTCTCCAAAAATGATTTTTTATCCGCTGCAGCAGTCTCCACCTGCTTACACATCCCAAGCTTCGTTCATCGCTCTTCGCCGGAGTTTCTAACAATGGACGTCCAACTAAGAAATGTCCTGGGGTTATGGTGTCTACATCCTCTGCGTTGCTACTGAGCTCATGCAATGGTCTTGAATTTAGCACCGCTTCAATTTGAGCCAGTACAGTGCTAATTTCTTCATATGTTAACTTCGTGTCTCCAATAATCCTTTTCAGATGAATCTTCATCGACTTAACCGCGGCTTCCCATAGTCCTCCGAAGTGAGGAGCTGCCGGGGGGATAAAATGCCATCTTATTTTCTCACTCTCCATAATTGATGCAACTTTAGTGTTATTGACCCTGAATCTATTTTAAATAGGCTGAAACGATGCAATCCAGATCTTCCAACAGCTCATTGGAAGGTTCGTCTTTGAATGAAGTGGATGGACCAAGACGGCATGCAGTGTTTATATTGAACACTCTTTGCCAAATCTAGCAAAGTCCCAGGGCCGTGTATGTTATGGCTTTCATTATATCCAAATGAAGGTGTATAAAAACGATCAGCTAAAGGATTCAGAAATGGACAAGCCTCTGTCTGAATCAGAAGTAAGCGGATCCTCTTGCGAAGTCGAGGGAGATACCAAAGTTGAAGACATGGATAGATACTGTATGCGTGAGGAGGTTTCTACTGCGTCAGAACTCACCAAAGTTGAACCTATGGTTATTGCGAGAGTCACCGAGATCTCTGAAGAGGACATTCTTGATGACTCGATTGAAGCGGCTGATGTGACGGTTGTTGAAAATATCGATTGTCCTACGGATCCTCCAGATAAATCTTCATCATTGTAAGGCTGCATGTGCTGCCTTAAAAGTTCTCCTGATGAAAGGGGACATAGACATAGTTCTTATTCAATAACAATACGTTTATAGAAACAAAATATGTGAATTAAGTACTACGGGGTTCAAACTATTGCAGTATACTGGTAATGATGTAATTCGAGCCTGTATAATTGCTAAAAACGAGCTTAACTTGTTTATGCTTCCTTCAATGTGCAATGCAGGCACTGTCGTTGCCAATTTAGAAATAGCTAAATGAAAATATTGGGTATCTTCGGTCTCCATGGGACATGACAGGGAGATGACTCCATGTGCTGTTAAGACCTTAGTTTAGGAGTTACAGAAAACAAAGACGAAACTCATTATGGGATGCGATGCGAATGCGCATCATATTATATGGGGAAGTAGTGATACTAATGCAAGAGGAGAGTCGCTAATAGAGTTTAATCTGGAGTACTAATCTGGAGCGCAGTGGAGCGGATTACTAAGGCCTTCAACATCTCACTGAAAGCTGCATGCCCTAGAGGGAAGCCAAGGGGAGAAAATCGACCACCATGGTGGTCTACGGAATTAAGTAATATGAGGAAATCCTGCAGGAAGCTCTTTAACAAAGCAAAGTCCACAAGAGCTCCGGAGGATTGGGACACTTACAAGATGAATCTGAGAGCATATAAACGAGAACTGAGAAGGTCTCAACAAAACTCTTGGGATGATTACTGTAGCAGTATTGAGAATACGTCAGAGGCTTCCAGACTACCTGGTAAGGAATCTGGGGTTCTAGGATTCATAAAGCGTTGGGCGAAGGAGTTTTCGGATCCGTATGTTACCAAGAGGTTTTTTACTGACCTTCATAGACCCATTCTGGAGTATGGCTCTATCGTATGGGAACCTCAGTATGATGTTTATATTGATAGGATAGAATCGGTTCAGAAGCAGTTCTTGTTGTTCACTGCACAAATCGTTTTTTTTTGGAAACAATTCTGCGACTTTTGAACGGATAAAGATATCAACATAATTTTTTCTTTGTATGAAAGCTGAGGTTTAATTCTAAGGTTGGAAATTTGTGTGTATATATATGGATCGTTCGATAAAAAAAAAATAAATATACTCCCATGTCCAAAATTCGGAATAGCAAATCGCAAGAATTTATTTTTCTTATAACGCACAAATATTGGTACTCTTTGACTCCAATCCATATGTAATTTGACCTTCCCATTAATGAAAACTAAATTAGCAAGATTTAAGTTAATATGTTTCAGAGTTATGAAATTATAGCTAAACGAAACTTTTGCAAATTCCGAATATCACAACATGGGGAAATCCCCCATATATTCAGACAGCCAAGTTTAACGACCTTACATATTCCAGGCGAACTAGAATCTGCGTGAGATGGGTGTTATGAATGAGAATGGGAGAATTGCAAGGGTTCCGACGACACTAAACAAACATGGCCCCAATTAAACTTAAACCGCACACTCCTCATATCTGCTATAACGGGTCGCTGGCCTATACTTGACTTTGCAAAGACTATTGCGTGAAATATAATAACTGCTGCATGAGATATCATGATCCGGAGGATACTGAATCAATTAAACACATCGTATGCATGTGTCCTTCATTTTGTGTTATACGCCTTGTGGACTATAAGTTTATCCGGACGACATTATAAGTTAAGTCCGAAGGCATAATCGATACTGCTGCATGTTTATGGGATCGATAACAAATTTACCGATTATTTAGTCATCAACGAATTGTCGTATAGATTGGACACACTGTAAGATTCTTTACAAACACAGACATTCCGTCCGGAAAAACTTACAGTCTGTAAGACGCATTATGCATGAGCGAATTTAACTTAAGAAGTCTGCAAATGTTTTGAAAACAATCTGGTTGGTTCAAGAGAAGAAAATAATCGTGTGGGTTCAAGGGTAAAAAACTAGAAGTGCCTATATGTAATAGGTGTTTTTAGTTAATATGGTATCACAATATGCTGAATAGTCTAAGTGAGCCGGAAAATAAATCCGGCTGCCACGTTAACCTAACCTAACCATTATTAGCATATTTGGATAACAAATACTGTTTGTTGGATAGTAGCATATCCAGTCTTAGTCTTGTATGTAATCTATACGGCTGATGAGTCCTTCTCTGTAACTGGAGGATGTACCCCCTGCCTCCATCCCGATCATGGTATGTACGCTGTCCCTACGTTATGGGGACGAGGCCCTCACGGTTGGAAAGGGCGGGAAAGTGGGCGATGGGATCGTTAGAAGAAAAAAAAACATGTACTAAAGTACACTATTGTACTTCGTACAATAAAATCTCGAATGCACATCATACATTATAAATGCATTTTAAATGTGTTTTATTTATCTCTGCTAAAAGTAATATGTGTACAAAAGCGTTTAATTTATTTTGTTTTGAAGCTTACTGTGAATTATATATTATAATATTATAAATATTATAATATTTGTACTAAAATGAGTTTTTTATAAATCTTATTTTTTGTAGACAACTGAAAATGAACAAATGCATTCCTTACCATCCCAAAACATAACAGGACGAACTGCTCCACAAGTTGTTACGGCTCAATCTATGCCACCCACACGTCTGTCACTTCAATCGAATCAGCGTGTATCTGCTTTTGAGGTGTATCGGAAACCAAACACACCTAGAAATTCTATATCTCCAAAACCAATAACTGCATCAAATGCAATTGCAGCTGTATTACAACAGCCTCCAATACCACCCCCATTTGGAGCTGTCGGGGCGACGGCTCTAACGGTTCTACCTAATTGCGAGCTGTATGAGAAAAGGGTGAATGCTATTAGTGATACCCTTCGACATGTATCCTTCAAACAAGAAAACAATATGACTGATGTATTGCGCCATCTGCGTGAACAAAATAATATGCTGCTAAGGCTTTGTAATGATCTCAGCGATGAACTACTTACTGTGCAAACGAGAAAAGAGGAAATGAGACTTCAGCTGGAATCGTCTTTAGCTCCCAGCAATGATGTGGCACTGCCATCGGTTGCATTGCCAACAACTTCATCAACATCTGCTCTAGGCCACGCAGTAATGCGAACAGGCTCTTCGATATCAGCACCGGTTACGGCCAATGTAACTGGTGGGTCTGGAAGTTCCGGCGTTCATTCTAATGTATAAGCAGCTCAAATTGTTAACAAATGTGTTAAATATCCATCATAGAATCTTGTTGTTTGTTATACAATGGAAACAGATTTTCAAAATTCCTCCTATCTTATAACTACATAATCACTAACACACATCTTCGGAAGACGTCGTGAGATTACTTATACCTTCCAATATAATTATATGTTACATTTGAGTTGAAACTGTCGGACTATTGCCTGGGATTTAAACTTTAACTTCAGATGTAATGTGTTTTTTACATTTTTATGTATGAAAACCTTCTAGTATTAGTGCTATATAATCTACGATAATTTGAAATCGATGGTGGCATTTGATATAGGTTTAAAATGACACCAAACCCAAAGCATAGTAAAACTCCGCGATAAGCTTTAAAGTACGATGTTATGATGTCTGTATATATCTAGAGGCGATATTACGTCAGTATAAAATTAGTGTTATTGGTGTTGTTGAGTTCCTAAATCTATTCCTTTCCATTTCGAACATGACTTTCAATTTGTTACTGTATATCAATGTAACTGCATTAGTTATCGCTATAGTCAGTCCAAATACCGGATTTAGGCAAGTTTATTTTTTCTTATCTCTCCTAACAATCTAGCAACGAAATATAACTTATTGGTTTAAGGATGGCGACAAGGATAATCTGAAACATTGTTTTAATCTCTTTATACATGGTGAAGTCCAACTCGTTCGCAAAGATTAGCCTTCAAAGCTATTCAAACGTATTTCGGTTAGCTTTTTGGATCAGCACCGGAGCATGAAATATAATCCGACCAATATAATTCAAAATATGCGAATATAATAATCGGTTATACAAGTCCTAGCTTTTTATTATTTGCACAGGATGTGTATCAAAAGAATAATCTACGTATATACACGTAAATGTATAAAATTGTTATTTATTCATAATTATTTATTATTATAATATTGTAATCTAAAACGTTTCTCATATAAAAGGAAACCTAGATATTTCTGAAATCAACTCAATATTGATGGGACTGGAATGAAATGAGGTATCAATCAATCTCATTTCAAGCAAATAAAAAAATATGGTATATATTTAGTTCTCTTCAGAAAAAAAAAACAACAAATGTATTTTTCTACAATAACAAAGACCCCGATTCCTTATCATGAGCTAAACATACTTTTAGTATTCGAACACTACTATTATATTATAAAAAATAATTTATCGAGGCAATTGTATTAGATGCATAGATCTGTTCATTCCGGAAATGAAAATTTTTTTCAGAATCCACATCGTTTGTTTTTAAACAAGGATATATGTATTTTTATTTTTATGTTATTTTAACAAAGAACCAGAAAATAAAGTATATAATTTAAACTATTTATATATTGTTTTACAGCAAATCTCCTTACTTTAATAATTTAAATAAGGTGATGTATAAAGTGAGGTTTCTCTCGTTTCTGAAAAACGAACGTATGTTATTCAGGGGGAAGTGTTATTAAACACAATCCGGTTGAAATAAAACTACATGAATACACAGATTGCGACATCGTGGCCGCATTGAACATTTATCACTGAGTTATTACTTGTGCTTTCAATAACATCTTGAATAACAATATACAAGAAAATGGAGATCGGTGCTTTGCAAGGGGTGAATTTAATTCCTCAAATGTTTCAAGTAACCCAATGAAAGTAACCAAATGAATAAGAAAGAATTTATTTCTATAAAACACAAGTATTAAGCATGAAGAAAAACGTTTGATCACACATAACTATAGTGTTCTCCTATGAAAGTGATTGAAACTAAAACTCAAGAAGTTTCGCTTTCTATGTGAAATAAAGAACTGATCTAACTGGAAGTGCAAAAAACCCAAGATGAATGAAGTTAAATCAAATTGCCAATAACACTCAACTTTCATAGACAAAATTCAATTAGATAAAAAAAAACATAGAGATAATAATAGAAATGTAGCCAAATCAATGACATTTCCACCCCCTCGAATCGTCCACGATTCACTACAACACGTCCAGGATGGCAAGTTTTGAAACTGGTCTCCTTATCACGCCCGTATTAGCATTGAAATCCGCCTTCTATCACCTGCACCACACGATCGCGCTTCCAATGCCTCCGCGCCACTATCACAAATAAGCACTAGGTCACCACTTAGTTCGCCTAGTAAGAGTAGGCAAGTATGCACTTATCCAGCGCATCCAAAAATGATCACGTAATTGACGAGACATAAACCATTGCTTGCTTTGCACTACAGGTTTGTCAGTTATTGAAACAGCAGGAGTCTGAGCGGCATTTGTAGCACCAATCAAGAAATGGTTGGGTGCTAATGGATCTTCTTCTTCATGACACAAGAGCAAGTGTATTAAAGGGCGTGAATTCGCAATGTTTTCCGCCCATTCAATAAACTTAGAAATGTGTGTTCACGGAGCGAATTCTCAAAGTTATCCTTAAACACGTTTCACATTGTATCATATGTTCCCATACTCCTCCTGCGCACACACTGAAAAAAGTTTACTATTTTTTATGAAAAATGAATTAACCTATAGTAAGAATGACCATGATTTGGCGCCAAAGATTTTTTTCATCTAGATAAGTTCATGATTTTCTTATAAATTAGTTCATGTATTGAATCGTATTTTAGTTCATTATTGCTACTCTGTGGGAAGAATGTACTTACACTCATTCAAAATATTCCTGCTATCCGGCAAAATAAAAAATTTTTGGGAAGCCTATATTAAGAAATTGGCTTCAAATAAACTGTTTGTCAGTATAATTCCAAAAAGTAGAGAAATTGAGTAATTAACGGTACAACAAGCCTGTATACAACTAAGAAATTTTTCGTAGAATAAAAGACAATTTGCTGTAACCACCAGTACTCAAAAATTATTATTATATTACACAAAACTATGACTTATGATATACAATAAAGGAAATAGTTTTATTCGTACTTTGGATGCAGTTACTTGTCGGTAGTTAGTAATTGCTCCTTCAAAAGGGTAATGTTCTATGTTAGTAGGACTAAACTAATTAATTTCAATTGCCATGTTTTCTATCCATATGAAAGATATATGGCATAAGTTGCTGTTTTCATTGCATTTTTGTCCAATTCCACCGATTAGGCTAGTTTTTGTTGTGTGGATTTGCTTTATAAGCATCTGAAATTACAAAGTTATACATAATATAAAAAATATTATCAAATTCTGTCGTATATAAATTTTTAACTTACGGTTTTCAAGAGAATTTTCTTAGAACCAATAAAGATATCAGCTTAGTTAGCATTAAGCAGTAAGAAGATTCCAAAAAATACCATTAGAATGCATGTCTTCCTGCAAATGAAAATAATTATTTTTAATTTGTTGAAATTTTGGTTTTATTATAAATGGACGAAATACCGTTTATAGAAAAACTTACCACATTAAAAAAATCCATCCAGTGGGTACATTAGTGGAATCATATCAATGGACTAATGGGACATTCTTGAAATTCTTCTCGGAATATATGTGAAATAAAAATATTATAAAATTAGACATAATTTCCACTTGTCAGTACAGCATTTAGTATTTAAGGTGGATATTAAGTTCGAGTTTAGCGGCAAAAATCGCTATAATCCATTTTAAAGAATACAAACTTTATAAAAAACGTTGGGGTATTTTCCATCAAGTTATATTACGAACCGATTTCCACTGTTTTGCATATGTTGTAAAGGTCTCGAACTCTGTGAGGTTTATAGATATAGAAAATTCAAGAAATGTTTCAACGGAAAAACGGGAAAAGTTTTTCTGCGCTAAAAACAGCATTACAGCATCTGCAATTTTTTTACAATGGAAAAATTAGAAATGCGTGCTGTCATTAAATATTTACATAAAAAAGGTTTCTCGGGACAAGAAATTCATAATGATATGGTGAATGTGTTAGGTGAAAGTGCTCCTTCATATGCAGCAATAAAAAATTGGTTTGCAGAATTTAAACGTGGTCGTACAAACATTGAAGATGAACCACGTAGTGGACGTTAAAAAACAGCAACAACAATAGAAATTGTAGCCAAAGTACATGATATGGTATTAAATGATCGACGAATAAAAGTGCGTGAAATTACTAATATCATGGCATCTCAAATGATCGAGTCTGTTAAATTTTGCATGAAGAACTACAGATGAAAAAGCTTTCTGCAAGATGGGTGCCGCATTTGTTAACAGTCGATCAAAAACGCATAAGAATGAACATTTCTCAAGCTTGTTTGGATCGTTTTAAGCGAAATAAAATGGATTTTAAGCGTCGTTTCATAACTGTTGATGGGACACGGATCCACCACTATACTCCAGAGACAAAAGAACAATCCAAACAATGGGCTGAAGCTGGAGGAAGTGCCCCAAAGAAGGCAAAAACAATTCAATCTGCTGGTAAGGTTATGGTAACAATTTTTTTGGTACTTTAAAAGTGTTTTATTGATTGACTATCTGCAAAAGGGTAAAACAATAAATTCAGAGTACTATTGCAACCTTTGGATCAATTAAATACACAATTTCCAGAAAAACGTCGTGGCTTACAACATAAAAAATATTTTTTCATCAAAACAACGCACAAGAGTGTTTTAACAATGGCTAAAATCAACGAATTAAAGTACGAATTGCTTGACCAACCACCTTATTCCCTGATTTAGCTCCCAGTGACTTTTACTTGTTCCCAAATCTAAAAAAAATCCTTGCTGGCAAGCGTTTTACCTCAAATGAAGATGCAATTACAGTTGTAAACCACTATTTTGAAGACCTTGAGGAAAACTATTTTAATCAAGGGATAGAATTGCTAGAAAAGCGTTGGAGTAAGTGTATTGAAGTTTCAGGAGATTATATTGAAAAATAAATTTTTTTTTGAAAAACTGACTATTCTCTTTCATTGATAGAAGTTTTCGAACCGCCCTCGTACATACAGCGCACATTAAAAAATTATAACTTTAATTCATCGCAATTGCTTTTTATTTTAATTTTTTATTCCAATATAATCCCACTGCGAACTACAGTGATGACGAAAATTTAGATATTGGACCAATGACGACTATAGCAATGCGGTAAAGTTCAAAAGAGAAACGATTGAATTGTGCTGCGCAAATGGAAAAGTCAAACTGGATCCATTACTTACACCACCACAGCCACTGAAATCATTGTTCGATGGAAGTGATCCCAGTTCAAGCAATATTATTCAACACATCCTTGATTACAATAACTGCTTTCGCATGACTTCCTTTGGAGCTAATATCATTCGAGAAGGCGGCTTCATGCCGATTTGCAAGGTAAAAGATACCAAGGCCGTATTCAGGGGGGGGATGAGGGGGATCAAACCCCCCCCGAAATGAATGAATATTTTTATATAAAAAAAATATATATATATTTTTAGCTGCATAAAAAAATCTTATCGAAGATGTTGAAGAAAAGCTGGAGGTTTTATTTTGAAAAACGCTTAACTATAAAACTTGCACAAATCATAGAATACTAGTTGAAAAGCCCGTCAAACGACGGTCGAAAAAAAACAACTTGTTTTTGTTCTCGCACCACAAATTTCATTTTTGGAAAATGTATTTCTGCTTTTTATGTGTGTTTGTTGTTCTTTTTGTGAACATGGCTCGCTTTGTTTGGCCATAGCAACAACAACGAAACAGCCAAACACACATATGTAAATGAAATGGCGCAAAACCTGCGAAAAGAACCTGCCTAATTTAGCGATGGAAGCACTTGGAGAGTGCAATAAAGAGACATTTCCAAACGTGCATATTCTTTTAAAAATGTTAGTCACTTTGCCAGTTACTTAGGGATGGAAAATACAATTTTTAAGAAAGTACAAAAAAGGTATTTTTTGAGCGGAAAGGTACATTTTACTAAATTTCAACAAAAATTTCACTGGAAGATTATTGTCAAGAGACTGAATTTTAAAGAAAATAAAATTTTGACAAAATTTTCTATATAAATAAAATTTTGCAAAAATTTTCTATAGAAATAAAATTTTGCAAAAATTTCCTATAGAAATAAAATTTTTACAAAATTTTCTATAAAAATAAAATTTTGCAAAAATTCTATATAGAAATAAAATGTTGACAACATTTTCTACCGAAATAAAAAATCGATAATATAGAATCGCATTCTTTTTTCGACTAAAACATTCTTGAAGTTCAATAAAATCCTGTTTTTGACTATGTCTTTTACAAAATCGAGATTTTCTTCCCACATGAACATGTCTGTTTTGCCACATTTGTAAAAGACTATTAGCAAATGAGGTTGTTAAAGACTTTCTCAAAATATTAAAATATTTTGTCAAAGCTATTGTACCATAAATCTGATATCGACTCAAAAATGTCTACACAAAAGGTAACGGACGGACAGACGAACAGACGGACATGGTTATATCGACTCAGGGACCCACCCTGATCATTATTGCCAAAGACACCATGTGTCTATCTCGTCTCCTTCTGTGTGTTCCAAACATATGCACTAACTTATAATACCCTGTTCCACAGTGTGGCGCAAGGTATAAATATGGGAAGCATTTAAATCTGAAGCAATTTTAAGGAAACTTCGCAAAAGTTTATTTATGATTTATCGCTCGATATATATGTATTAAAATTTTAGGAAAATTAATGTCATTTTTACAACTTTTCAACTCAGCAGTGGCGATTTTACAAGGAAAATGTTGGTATTTTGACCTTTTTTGTCGAAATCAGAAAAACATATATATGGGAGCTATATCTAAATCTGAACCGATTTCAACCAAATTGAGCACGCATACCTACAATGCTAATTCTACTCCCTGTGCAAAATTGCAACTAAATCGGATTCTGCTCCCTGTGCAAAATTTCAATCAAATTGGGCCAAAACTCTAGCTATTAGAACAAATCTGAACCGATTTCAATTCAATTTTGCGCACTTAACGGCACTACTAATTTTAATCCTAGTGCAAAATTGCAAACAGATTGGACCAAAACTCTGGCTTCTAGGACCATATTACTCCATATCGGACGAAAGATATAAAGGGTGATTTGTTAAGAGCTTGATAACTTTTTTTTTTAAAAAAACGCATAAAATTTGCAAAATCTCATCGGTTCTTTATTTGAAACGTTAGATTGGTCCATGACATTTACTTTTTGAAGATAATTTCATTTAAATGTTGACCGCGGCTGCGTCTTAGGTGGTCCATTCGGAAAGTCCAATTTTGGGCAACTTATTCGAGCATTTCGGCCGGAATAGCCCGAATTTCTTCGGAAATGTTGTCTTCCAAAGCTGGAATAGTTGCTGGCTTATTTCTGTAGACTTTAGACTTGACGTAGCCCCACAACAAATAGTCTAAAGGCGTCAAATCGCATGATCTTGGTGGCCAACTTACCGGTCCATTTCTTGAGATGAATTGTTCTCCGAAGTTTTCCCTCAAAATGGCCATAGAATCGCGAGCTGTGTGGCATGTAGCGCCATCTTGTTGAAACCACATGTCAACCAAGTTCAGTTCTTCCATTTTTGGCAACAAAAAGTTTGTTAGCATCGAACGATAGCGATCGCCATTCACCGTAACGTTGCGTCCAACAGCATCTTTGAAAAAATACGGTCCAATGATTCCACCAGCGTACAAACCACACCAAACAGTGCATTTTTCGGGATGCATGGGCAGTTCTTGAACGGCTTCTGGTTGCTCTTCACTCCAAATGCGGCAATTTTGCTTATTTACGTAGCCATTCAACCAGAAATGAGCCTCATCGCTGAACAAAATTTGTCGATAAAAAAGCGGATTTTCTGCCACTGATTTTGGTAATAAAATTCAATGATTTGCAAGCGTTGCTCGTTAGTAAGTCTATTCATGATGAAATGTCAAAGCATACTGAGCATCTTTCTCTTTGACACCATGTCTGAAATCCCACGTGATCTGTCAAATACTAATGCATGAAAATCCTAACCTCAAAAGAATCACCCATTATATGGGAGCTATATCTAAATCTGAATCGATTTCAACCAAATTTGGCACGCATAGCTACAATGCTAAATCTACTCCCTGTGCAAAATTTCAACCAAATTGGGCGAAAACTCTGGCTTTTAGGACCATATTAGTCCATATCGGGCGAAAGATATATATGGGAGCTATATCTAAATCTGAACCGATTTCAATCAAATTTTACAGACTTGACTATACTACTAATTGTACTCCTAGTGCAAAATTTCAACAAAATTCGGCCAAAAATCTGGCTTCTGGGGCGATATAAGTCCATATCGGACGAAAGATATATATGGGAGCTATATCTAAATCTGAACCGATTTCAATCAAATTTTGCACACATGACTATGCGACTAAGTGTTATGTTTGTACAAAATTTCAAGAAAATCGGTGTAAAACTCTGGCTGCTGGGTCCATATTAGTGCATATCGGGCGAAAGATATATATGGGAGCTATATCTAAATCTGAACCGATTTCTTCCAAAATCAATAGGGATCTATTTTGACCCAAATTAGGAACATGTGCCAAATTTGAAGGCGATTGAACTTAAATTGCGACCTAGACTTTGATCACAAAAATGTGTTCACAGACATACGGACGGACGGACAGACGGACATGGTTATATCGACTCAGGGACCCACCCTGAGCATTATTGCCAAAGACACCATGTGTCTATCTCGTCTCCTTCTGGGTGTTGCAAACATATGCACTAACTTATAATACCCTGTTCCACAGTGTGGAGCAGGGTATAAATATTGTATACATACCTATGCATAAATAAAATTTTCTACACATGAGATTATATGAATATTTTTTTTTAAGTTGAACCCCCCCCGAATTAAAATCCTGGCTACGGCCTTGAAAGATACAACACATAACTAATCACTCACACCAACACAATGAATTGCAACACATAACAACTACGTATCAGTGCTGCCGCTACTACTTCAATCGAAGTATTTTGCTTCATTTTCACAAAATTTACTTCGTCACTCCATCTTCCAAAAATCTGCTTCACTTTTTGTTCTGCTTCAAATTTTTAAATTTTCCCCATATTACCTAATTGTTTTTCCTATTCCTTTAATTACGATGAACGTAGCGGTTTTAATCATTGAATTATTAACCGATGTGGACTAATTTTTGCATAGGTGTTAGAGACCATATACTTACACCATGTACCAAATTTCAGCCGGATCGGACGAAATTTGGTTCTCTTAGAGGCTCCGCAAGCCAAATCGGGGGACAGGTTATATGGGGGCTATATATAATTATGGACCGATGTGGACCAATTTTTGCACGGTTGTTAGAGGTCATATGCTGAAACCATGTACCACATTTCAGCTGGATCGGATGAAATTTGCTTCTCTTAGAGTCCCCGCAAGCCAAATTTGGGGGTCCGTTTATATGGGGGCTATACGTAAAAGTGGACCGATATGGCCCATTTGCAATACCATCCGACCTACATCAATAACAACTACTTGTGCCAAGTTTCAAGTCGATAGCTTCTTTCGTTCGGAAGTTAGCGTGATTTCAACAGACGCACGGACGGACATGCTCAGATCGACTCAGAATTTCACCACGACCCAGAATATATATACATTATGGGGTCTTAGAGCAATATTTCGATGTGTTACAAACGGAATGACAAAGTTAATATACCCCCATCCTATGGTGGAGGGTATAATAATATGAATTCTGTTGTTTTGTTTTCAAAAATGTATGCTACTTCATTTTTATTCAATCTACTCCACTTTTTTCCAAAATCTACTTCACTCAATTTTTGACTAGCGGCAGCACTGCTACGTATACACGACACGATGAGAAGTTACACCCAGTGATGCCAATTTGGTGCTTTCAATTTGAACAGGGGGCTAATCACGGCATTCGATATCGAGAACTTTTTATCGAAATCTAAATTTTTCGGATCACGGGAGTCGATATCGAGTTTTTTGGATCGACAATTTTTTCGATTGATAAATTGCAATCGTAAAACATTTTCACTTGTTTTTTACATTGTTTTTCCATATATTAATAGTAAATATATTAGTTTTAGTTCGAATTGTTGCTAATTTGTAGTAAATTTAAATGTAATGAACATATTTTGAATATTTAGGACTAATGCTCCAATAAAAGTTAATCAAAAATTGGTCATAGTCGAGTTCGGGAGCGAGCATCCTAGCTTGGCAAAGAACCATATATAAAGTGCATATGCTAGATCGATATCCAAGAGATTGTGATCAACCAAATACCGTATCTTTCCGTGACAACATAACGCTTCTGGACCACCTTGTAAGAATAGTGAATTATGAAGGCTTCCACTCGCAAAAAATTGTAAGACGGCAGACAATTGTAAAGTGATCGAATTGACGTTGACATGCCACCATGTGATGGACGATTTCGTCAGCCGAAATCGTCTATTGAGCCTGCAAAAGGTGATTTTCTAACAGTGCACACCATTTCAAACCCATGTACTTACACCAATAACAATGTGCACTTTTATTCCTTATTTGACGCCGAATTATTCTATATTCATCTCATCCTCCAATTAGGAAGGAATTCGGAGGAATGTATGGGTCCATAAGATGTAATGCAATACAATTTACTTTTTACTTTGAAACCTCCACAAACATGTTTTTTTTTCTACATTCTATTTTGTGACGCTAACTTAATTTTGTCATTCCATTTTGTTCTGCTTCGTTTTTTACTGTTGGCAACGCTTAAGAAATTGCATCAAATTTCGATCGAATCCCGTGATCCAAACTTTTAATCGTATCGACAATTTTTTCGATACGATTATGAATTCGATATCGAATGCCGTGATTAGCCTCCAGTATTGAGTATAATTGACGACATCTTTTCATACAAAAGTTCTGATTAGACTGTCAAAAGCTAAAGAAACTCAACTATATTGCAATGGAATTTTATTCTTATGAAGGTGGTGTTGATCCTGTTTTAATCAATATTGTTATTCTTTTTAAAAGTCTAGCAAAGAGTGCAGAATTTCTGAACTTGATAAAGATTACATTAAAAATGTTAGTTATTGTTGTTTTTATACCCTAAACCACATAGTGGTTTGGGTATAATAAGTTTGATCGGCCAAAAAATGTGCCTACCAGAAATATTGATTTTAGACCCCATAAAATATATACCGATCGACTCAGAATCATCTCCTGAGTCGATCTAGCGCTTGGTGTCCGTCCGTCCGTCTGTCCATGTATTTGTTGTTCACAGGATTCCGGTCGCAATTATTAACCGATTTTGATGAAATTTGGTACAGGGAGTTTTTTGGGCACAAGGACGAACGCTATTGAATTTGGAAGAAATCGGATCAAATTTAGATATAGCTCCCATATATATGTATCGCCCGATTTCGACAAATGGGGTCACGTTGTGCGTTTTTGCAAACGCATCGTCACCAAATTTGGCAAAAGGTAATCTTTTCCATCGCCCTTCAAGTCTGCAAAATGTCATCCAAATCGGTTCAGATTTAGATATAGCTCCCATAAAATCATGCAAAAAATCATCGAAATCGGTTCAGATTTAGCTATAGCTCCCATATATATGTACCGCCCGATTTTTCTAAATTTGACCATAAAACCCTTATTTATCAACCGATCTTACCCAAATTTAGCTAAATGTAGTCTTCTATAGCACTAACTATATGTGCAAAAAATCATCGAAATCGGTTCAGATTTAGATATAGCTCCCATATATATGTATATCCTGATTTTCCCAAATTTGGCCTTAGAACCCTTATTTATTAACCGATCTGACTAAAAGTTGGCTAGATCCAGTCCCCTACAGTACTCACTATATGTGCAAAATTTCATCGAAATCGGTTCAGATGTAGATATAGCTCCCATATATGTATCACCCGATTTTGAAAAATTCGCCCCTAATAACCTTATGTTTGACCATACAGGCCTCATTTCTTAACTGATCTTACTCAAATCTTGCACAAGGTAACCTTTTGTGGTATTAATCAAACCCGCAAAATATTATGCAAATTGGTGCAGATTTAGATATAGCTTCCATATATATGCATCGCTCGATTTTCCCAAATTTACTCAAATTTCAAATTTTGATGTACTAGCCGATCGTACTTATACGTACTTGCAGCTCTTACATAAGAATATTGCTCTATTTTTACAAATTTGTATTTATTACCCACACTAATTTAACGATTTTCTCTTTTTTAATAATGGGCTCAATATTAGTGGCATACTAGCTCCGTAGGCGCAATATCAACACAGCCAGTGTTGCTAGAAGTAGGGGAAATTCCCTATATGTAGGGTTTTTCGAATATTTAGCGTCTTGTAGGGACGTAGGGCCACAATGTAGGACATTTTCATTCAACACAATTTGTAAGAATTTTTACATTTTGGTGGATCTAGAGGATGAAATTAGAAGCCGGCAAGGCTTGATCTTTAACAATGTGTGGTAAACTTTACTCCTGTAGAAAATGTTGTCAACATTTTATTCCTATAGAACATTTTGTCAAAATTGTATTTCTATAGAAATTTTTTTCAATATTATATTTATATAAAAAATTTTCTCAAAATTTTATTTCTGTGGAATTTTTTCTCAAAATTTTATTTCTATAGAATTTACTGTCAAAATTTTATTTCTATAGAAAAATTTCTCACAAAAATTTGTTTATAGAAACTTTTTCCAAAATTTTATTTTTAAAGAGATTTAACAAAAAAGATTACTAATTTGGGTAGAATTCTACCAACTGTGGCAACCGTGGTGGTAATACAAATTTATATTCTAAGTTATACACGTTGCATATTCATATTTTAATATAATAAAGTACTTAGAACCATTTTTGTTTTGTAAAATTTTTTAAATTTAACGAAAAATATAGTAGGGAAAATTGTTTGGGAATGTATGGGAAAGTAGGGAACTTTTTTTGTCCTTGTAGGGTAAACCGAACTTTTTCCCTGGCAACATTGACTATGAGCTATAGTCAGATTGACACAAAGCACCCATAGACATGTACCCCTTAATTTTCTTAAATATGTAATTGCGGTTTATCTCCCAGACCTATATGTTACCCCACAAATGCTTATGATTACTAATTCTGTAATGGTGGTTTAGGGTATGATATAGTCGGCCCCGACCGACTTTCTACTTTACTTACTTGTTTTGATCTCAGCTTAAAGCCATGCATTGACTTAACTACAAGTGTAGCTTAACCAACAGAGGAAAAGTATGCTTGTCAAATTTATTTGGGCAAAGCCCTATAGACTGCAAGATGGTTGGATGTACAGCTGTTTCGGAATTACCACATTCCTCATCAGCATCCTCTACTTGCAGCAAAACTATCAACCAATTATCAGAATAAATTCGGGTAATTCACTCAACCCAAAGTGAACTACACTTGAACCTCCCGAAAAAGGGTTTGATAGTCGGCTACTGCCTAAACAAATTTGCCAGCATATCTCTTTTCCTTTGCCAAACTCAAATCATCGATTTGAATGTATTTGGCTGGGTTTGTTTTTGAGCGTGTTTCCTCTATCTTCATTCGTTTTGTTTGTTATTGTTGGCTTCTCTTCAATCGTTATTGTTGTTTTTTTGATCTCAGCTTAAAGCCATGCATTGACTAAACTACAAGTGTAGTTTAACCAACAGAGGAAAAGTATGCTTATCAAATTTATTTGGGCAAAGCCCTATAGACTGCAAGATGGTTGGATGTATAGCTGTTTCGGAATTACCACATTCCTCATCAGCATCCTCTACTTGCAGCAAAACTATCAACCAATTATCAGAATAAATTCGGGTAATTCACTCAACCCAAAGTGAACTACACTTGAACCTCCCGAAAAAGGGTTTGATAGTCGGCTACTGCCTAAACAAATTTGCCAGCATATCTCTTTTCCTTTGCCAAACTCAAATCATCGATTTGAATGTATTTGGCTGGGTTTGTTTTTGAGCGTGCTTCCTCTATCTTCATTCGTTTTGTTTGTTATTGTTGGCTTCTCTTCAATCGTTATTGCTGTTTTTTGATCTCAGCTTAAAGCCATGCATTGACTAAACTACAAGTGTAGCTTAACCAACAGAGGAAAAGTATGCTTGTCAAATTTATTTGGGCAAAGCCCTATAGACTGCAAGATGGTTCCATGGCCATGGCCGTGATGTAGTGAATATTTGGAACATTAAACATCAGCGTACTAAGGAGCCTCTCCCACTCTTTGAAATCGAGTTATCTACTAAACCCAACAACAAAGAGAGTTACTCAGTAACCCGTCTAGTTTCGAGCGTGGTATCTTTCGAACACCTCGTCCAAAAAAGACTGTTCCACAATGTTCAAATTGTCAACAATACGGACACACAAAAAAATACTGCTAAAGAAAATCCATCTGCATTAAATGTGCGGGAAAACATGAATCTAAATCATGTCATCGTAAAATCTGGGCAGACGAGGTAAAATGTGCCTTATGCAACGGAAATCAACCAGCAAATTACAAAGGTTGCACTATTTACAAACAAATCTGTAAAACCCACTATCCTCCCAGAACAAACAATCAACCGAACGTACTCCAAACTGAAAACGCACTATCCCGAACAACAAATGCCACATACTCCCAAGTAATACAAAACTCAAATGTAAACCAGTAACAGAACCAACAATTAACAAATAATCAGCCACACATTTCTGTATTTCAAACTCCCCAAACAGGGGAGCTACATGATATGCTTAATAATCTCAACAATTTAATGCAACAAATGACAACTCTTTTATTGAATATAACTTCAAAGCTTACTCAAACTCCTTTA
This sequence comes from Haematobia irritans, assembly GCF_050003625.1. Lineage (NCBI taxonomy): Eukaryota > Metazoa > Arthropoda > Insecta > Diptera > Muscidae > Haematobia > Haematobia irritans. The sequence continues at coordinate 103,877,301 of NC_134398.1, forward strand.
AATGAGAGACCTTAAGATAGTTTTCTGGAATGCCAATGGCTTATCTCAACACAGTAACAACAATTAACAAATAATCAGCCACACATTTCTGTATTTCAAACTCCCCAAACAGGGGAGCTACATGATATGCTTAATAATCTCAACAATTTAATGCAACAAATGACAACTCTTTTATTAAATATAACTTCAAAGCTTACTCAAACTCCTTTAAATGAGAGACCTTAAGATAGTTTTCTGGAATGCCAATGGCTTATCTCAACACACTTTGGAAATGACAGAATTTCTCCGATTAAACCAAATAGACATTTTATTGATTTAAGAGACTCACTTCACTCAAAAGAGTTATTTCAGTATCCCTGATTACGATTTCTACCACGTGATGCATCCTAGCGGAAAGGCACGCTGAGGTTCTGGAATCCTTATTAGGAAAAAAATAAAGCACTATCCAGGAAACCACTACTGTTCTGATGAAATACAAGCGACAAATGTCATTGTGGAGGACTGGCAAGGTTCTCTAATCATATCGTCTGTATATAGTCCGCCAAGGCACAATATCAAAAAAGAATTCTACATAAATTTCTTCAAAACACTAGGGGACAAGTTCATAGCATGTGGGGACTATAATGCCAAACATACTAATTGGGGATCTCGTTTAACAACTCCAAAAGGTAGACAATTAAACTGGGCCATTAAAGAACTTCGTCTTCATGTAATCTCACCACACACACCAACTTATTGGCCGACTGATACCCAAAAAATACCAGATCTGATTGATTTTTGTGTATGCAAAGGCATATCTCCTGGCTCACAAAAATGCACTACAAGTCTAGAACTATCTTCGGATCATTCGCCAGTCATTGTAACGCTAAATTCTCAGCATATACCCCAAGAAACAATATGTAAGCTTCATAGTAAAAATACCAATTGACACTATTTTCGATATTTAATTAAAACCACCTTAAATACAAAAATTAGCTTGAAAACGGAACAGGAAATTATAGAAAGTGTATAATTTTTAACTCGGACCATACAACAAACTTCGTGAAATTCAACCCCGAAAAATAGTCTTGTGTGTCCTCCAAAATGCTCTAAAGATATATTGGAGAAAATTTCTGAAAAACGAAAGGCCAAAAAACGATGGCAAATAAGTAAATCACCTGAAGATAAAAGGCTGTTAAATAAGGCTACAAAAACGCTGCAAAAACTGTTACAAGATATTCGAAACTCAAAAATTGAAAAAGAAATACGAAACCTTGGTCCAGATGCTTAATCTGATTACTCTGTGGAAATGTCGAAGACCTTAAGCCAAAATCCAAAAACAAACCACCCAATCAGAAGGGCCGATAACTCATGGACCAAAACCAACCTCGAAAAAGCAAAAGAGTTTGCAAACTATTTACATAGTGTGTTCACACCAAATTCTGATGAAAGTTTGCCAAACCTTATTTATCACTTCCTGAATGAAACCCATCAATTGGATTTACCAATTAAGAAATTCACAAAATCTGAAGTAAAAAAAAGTTATTAAAGACTTAAACTTGAAGAAGTCACCTGGTTATGACCTTATTACTCCGAAGATTCTAAAAGAAATACCTAAAGAAGGAATTGACCTCATTACATTGCTTTGTTCCCCCTCAATGGAAAATAGCACAAGTTACAATGATTCTTAAACCTGGTAAGCCAGCGGACCAAGCAAAATCTTACAGACCAATTAGTCTCTTGCCTGTACTTTCAAAAGTTCTTGAACAATTATTTCTGCAACGATTAATGCCTCTCATTGACCAAAACGAAAATATTCCACATCATCAGTTTGGATTTAGAAAACGCCACGGCACAATAGAACAAATACATCGTCTTGTTGAAACAATAAACACGGCATTTGAGTCAAAGCAGTACTGTACTGCAGCATTTTTGGATACTTTACAAAATCAAAAAACTTTTACCAATAAACTTTTACTTGTTCATTAAGTCATATGTATCAGGACGAAATTTCTTCGTCCAAGAAAATGGTGAAATGAGCCAATTGAAAAACATACGTGTAGGTGTACCTCAAGGAAGCGTACTTGGCCCTTTATTATATGTTCTTTTTACTGCAGACCCCCCAGTATCTCAAACAGTCTTGATATGTACTTTCGCTGATGATACTAATGGCTGTAAATAAAACTGTAAATGGAGCTAGTGATATCCTTCAAAACTATTTAAATTCGTTATCATCATGGCTTTTGAAATGGCGTATAAGATCTAACGAAACAAAATCAATTCAAGTGACTTTCAGTCTCTTTTTTATAATAATAAAAAAAAACTGGTTACACCGTATTTCTTCAATAAATGACTGTTTGCAAATACAGATACAAGGACAAATATGTCATTTGCACGGTTCAATGGTGCCAACATTAGATAAACCGCATCAATTTCTGCAAATTTTTTTCATTTCGTCGATTGTGAATCAGCTAAATGCGCGGTACAATATACAGGGAACACAACAGTTAAAGAGACGAATTATTGAACAATTGCAGGAATTTTTTTCACACTAATAATGCTGTCGTTATTATGTTTAAAACAGTATTGGAACGAATGCCATCGGATACGCACAAATTTGTCATAAGAGCGTATTGTACCCCAACATGTGAACATGTGCGAAGATTTAATGCACCCACATTTAATGATGCTGCTGTAATTATTGTTGGCGATCCAACTAAATCGGGAGACATTGTCGTTCAGCGAAGAAGCAATATCATGCATCGTGTAAACGAGACACATCATTTGTATGATGCGATACAATATCCAATCAATTGGCAAGGGCAAGACGGATACGACATCACGTTGAAGATGGTGGATCCAATTACAGGTACAATATTCATACAGCAATTATTGCTATTATTGGTTTCCATTAACAATTCACTTTATTTTGCATTTTCAGGCTTATCAACGAATACAAATCTAAGCGCAATGAATTACTATGCGTATCATATGATGATTCGTTCTCATTGGGATTTAACACTTGCGGATTCAGTTATTTCATCAAATGCGTACCAAATGCGAACGCTTCAGTTATGGAATAAATACAAAGACGACATATGTGAAGATATTTTGCATCGCTTGCGCATTCAAACGAATAATCCTGATATCCAAATAACCTATAAAATCTATAATGAAGGATTGTTTCCGATTGAGGATCAATGTTTGACTATTGCAAACAAGCTACTGATTGAAGTAGGAATGATTGTGCCAAATCGATCGATGCACGATACATTCAACCAAGAGTTAAATCGAGAGCTGCAATACAATGTTGATACATGTGCGAAATAATGTGCCGTTGCTGAATGAACAGCAAAAACAAGTATACGAAACAATAATGTTGGTGGTCTACTCTTCCTGGACGCACCTGGAGGAACAGGAAAAACGTTTGTCATTTCTTCCTGGACGCACCTGGAGGAACAGGAAAAACGTTTGTCATTTTGGCCACAATTCGATCAAGATGTGACATAGCTTTGGCGTTAGCATCATCTGGAATTGCGGCGACTCTTATAGATGGCGGTCGTACTGCGCATTCTGCGCTTAAGTTGCCACTCAATTTAAACACAACTGATACTACAACAGGCAATATTTCCCGATCCAATGCAATGGGAAAATTGTTGATGTAATGCAAGATCATTGTTTGGGATGAGTGCACAATGGCACATGAGAAATCACTTGAAGCACTTAACTTCATACTGAAGGATCTTCGGCGAAGTAACAACATCTTTGGCGGTTTGATGATATTGTTGACAGGCGATTTCAGGCAGACGTTGCCAGTAATTCCCCGTGGAACGCCTGCAGATGAATTCAATGCTTGCCTGAAGGCATAACATTTATGGAATGACGTAGAAACATTATCGCTAACCACTAATATGAGAGTTCAACTTTCCAAACAATCGTTAGCTGTTGGAAATGGAAGTCTCAGTTGATGCAACATTGTTTAATAACTTTTACCAGCGATTTTTGCCAATTTGTAGACTCTCAATTAGCTTTTATTGAAAATGTCTTCACAAATATTAGTGAGAATTATCAGAATTATGCTTGGTTAAGTCAACGAAAAATTCTTGCCGCAAAAAGTAATGATGTACACGCACTGAATTTCACCATTCAATCAAAAATTGCTGGCGATTTGGTAACATACAAATCCGTTCATTACGTAAAAAATCCCGACGATGTAGTACATTTTACAACTGAGCTTTTGAACTCTCTGGAATTATCAGGATTTCCACCACACAACTCAAAGTTGGTACGGTTATTATGATATTGCGTAATTTGCATCCACCGCGACTTTGCAACGGAACTCGACTTTCGGTAAAAAGACTTATGCCGAATTTGATTGAGGCAATCATTATTAACGGAAAGTACGTAGGTGAAAATGTATGTATTCTTCGAATACAAATGATTCCGACCTATCTTCCGTTTGACTTCAAACGTTTGCAATTTCCAGTTCGCCTTGCGTTCGCAATGACCATCAATCGCTTAGTGTTTGGGGGATAAATGGAGAAAATCATTGTTTTTCAAATGGTCAGTTATACGTTGCGTGTACACGAGTTGGGAAACCATCCGCTTTGTTTGTGCTAACGTCAGACCAAAAACAAAACATGAGTTTTACCAAAGAGCACTTCAATGAAACTAATAATTTGCGGACACGTATAACGCTTCGATTCAGTAATTACTTTGGATTCACTTTCATTTAGACAAGTTCAACTAAATAACACTTTATTTTTATAATCGAAATAAATTCATTACTGCTGCGAAATGATATAAAATTTTTCTTTTTCAAATATAAAACAAAATTAAAAATTTTTCTTCATCTTTTAATCAACAAACGAAATGTTATGTAAAACGAAGCTAGCAAAACGGCGAACGGAGTTTGCCGAGTTTTCTAGTTTCTTATGAAAATTACATACCAGAATTATTTTCTCCCAAGTTGAACCATTTTTCACCACCACTGTGCATCATCTTCTCATATAGCTACAATCCCTTAATCCTATTTTTTATACCCTCCACCATAGGATGTGGGGTATATTAACTTTGTCATTCCGTTTGTAACACATCGAAATATTGCTCTAAGACCCCATAAAGTATATATATTCTGGGTCGTGGTGAAATTCTGAGTCGATCTGAGCATTTCCGTCAGTCCGTCCGTCCGTCCGCCTGTTGAAATCACGCTAACTTCCGAACGAAACAAGCTATCGACTTGAAACTTGGCACAAGTAGTTATTATTGATGTAGGTCGGATGGTATTGCAAATGGGCCATATCGATCCACTTTTACGTATAGCCCCCATATAAACGGATCCCCAAATTTGGCTTGCGAGACCTCTAAGAGAAGTAAATTTCATCCGATCCGGCTGAAATTTGGCACATGGTGTTAGTATATGGTCTCTAGCAACCATGCAAAAATTGGTTCACATCGGTTCATAATTATGTATAGCCCCCATATAAACCTATCCCCCGATTTGGCGTGCGGAGCCTCTAAGAGAAGCAAATTTCATCCGATCCGACTGAAATTTGGTACATGGTGTTAGTATATGGTCTCTAACAACCATGCAAAAATTGGTCCACATCGGTCCATAATTATATATAGCCCCCATATAAACCGATCCCCCGATTTGGCTAGAAGAGCCTCTAAGAGAAACAATTTTCATCGGATCCGGCTGAAATTTGGTACATGGTGTTAGTATATGGTCTCTAACAACCATGCAAAAATTGGTCCATATCGATCCATAATTATATATAGGCCCCATATAAACCGATCCCCAGATGTGACCTCCGGAGCACCTTGGAAGAGCAAAATCTTCACATTCGGTTGAAATTTGGTACGTGATGTTAGTATGGGGTATCCAACAACCATGCAGGAATTGGTTCCTGCCAGTCTATAATTATATATAGCTCCCATATAAACCGATCCCCAGATTTGACCTCCGGTGCCTTTTGGAGAAGCAAAATTCATCCGATCTGGCTGAAATTTGGTACGTGGTGGTAGTATATGATATGTAACAACCATGTGAGTTGAAATTTGTGGATGACAGTCTTTCGTAGAAGTTTCTACGCAATCCATCGTGGAGGGTACATAAGATTCGGCCTGGCCGAACTTACGGCCGTATATACTTGTTTTTATTTCAATTTGTTACTACATTACTGCAACAACATCTATTTTTATAGGCATTGCTGAATTCGCCTGATTGGTGAACGATCACACAATGTATTGTTTCTTAGTCAACAACAACTACTGTTATTACTATTTTGAAACTGGTTTCAAGGACACAACAACAATTCTAACGACAACATTAGCAGTGTTTTGTTTTCCTTTACGACGGGCTCATCGTAGCTTACTATTTTTATGTTAGCCTGATATTAACACATGCTGGGTTTCTTCCAAATCAATTACGTTACGTATAGATATTTGTAGAAATATTTATGTACAGTATAACAAATTAAAAACTAATAATCCCAAACTACAAATTCTTCTCCAAAACTGTCATGAAATCTACTAGCTTAACCAATATTTTTAAATTATATGGAGATTGTTGAAAAGAAACACTGTATTTTTCAGCTATACGCGCCAACCTTAAAAGAAAACGATCAGATGTTTAACTATGCCGTAAATGTTTACCAATTATAAAAGCGTGTGTTGTGAAACAAAGTGAAAACAGCCTAATATCACTTTTCAGTTCTAAATCTAATAATTGTTCGTTTTAATGTTTGTAATTTCGTCGTTTTTCTTTTTCGGTTAGTACAAATTTTGTATGAGATCAGTTATTTTACCGACATGATAGGTTAGGTTAGGTTAAAGTGGCAGCCCGATTAAGATTCAGGCTCACTTAGACTATTCAGTCCATTGTGATACCACATTAACTAAAAGTACATATTACATATGGGCACTTCTAGTTTGACCCGCTGAACCTTCTCGATTATTTTCTTCTGTTGAACCAACCAGATTGTTCCAAAAACATTAGCAGACTGCTTAAGTTAACGTTTCCAGGTCCGCCAGTAATCTGAAGCTATATGCCCAAAATGCAGGATTTATTCAACCGTCGAACTGAACGGACGTGTTTTCTAATAGCGGAGTATTTTATCGTAATAAGTACTTATTACGAATTTCACGTGTGGTGGAAATAATAAATAGATTCCATCGAACATTTGCCATCATGATAGCCTTCTCACGCAGTAGGAGCTTGCAGGTAGCCAGAGGCATACCAACAGATTCTAGTTCCCCTGGAATATGTAAGGTAGTTCCTAGCCTTGCTAGCTCATCTGCTTGGATGTTCCCCGGTATGTTCCTATGGCCAGGCACCCATATTAGGTGAATATTGTGCTCCATCTCATTGAGAGATTTGCGGCAGTCGATGGCCGTTTTCGAGTTGAGGAACACAGAGTACAAGATTTTTTTTTCAGGTTGACTGTCTGAGTATATATTAATGCCAATATTGCTTGGAGCATTACTTCTCAGCCAATTAACCACTTCTCTTATTGCTAATATTTCAGCCTGAAAAACACTACAGTGATCAGGTAATCTTTTCGCTATTCGCAGTTCCAGATCTTTAGAATATACTCCGAAACCCACTTGGCCATCCAATTTGGAGAAATCTATATATTTTTTATTCCCCGGAGTCCGTGTACACCACGCCTCACTATCGGGAATTAGAGTCTCAAACTTATTGTCGAAAAGTGGTCTCGCCAAAGTGTAATCCACTACGTTAGGCACATCTGGCATTATTTTGAGTACCGAACTGTGACCGTACATTTTTTCCGACCACAGCGATAGCTCGCGTAACCGCACAGCCGTTGTTGCAGCTGACTGTTTGGCCAAAATGTCTAAAGGCAATAGATGCAGTATGACATTAAGGGAATTTGTTCCTGTCTTGCTGAATGCACCTGAGATACACAAGCACGCCATACGCTGAACTTTGTCTACACCAGAAGGTCGTTTATAGCAACATTCCAAAGAAAGGTGATAGAACTCCTCCTTGAGGAGTGCCTCTGTTCACATACCTTTGTATATTTGCTTGTCCTAGTGTGGCTGAAATGCGTCTCTTCCTTACCTGGATCAACAAGTTCACCTGGATAAACAATCAGAGTTGTCAGTCCATTTAATATCGAGCTCGGATGGACGTTATTGAACGCCCCTTCGATGTCTAGAAACGCCACGATTGTGTATTCTTTGATAGATAGTGAGCTTTCAATAAAGCTGACTAGTTCATGTAATGCGGTCTCAGTAGACCTGCCCTTCGAGTATGCATGTTGTAATCGACGCCAGTTCTAAGACAAATATCTATCATCCTCTCCAGAGTCTTAAGTAGGAATGAGAGTAAGCAGATTGGTCGGAAATCCTTCGCACTCGAGTGAGAGGCTTTTCCCGCTTTATGTATGAAAACGACTTTTGTTTCCCTCCACTTTCCTGGAATATATGCTAAGTTGATACATCCTATATATATAGCCGACAACCAGGGGATAATTCTGTCAGCCACCGCTTGTAACTCCGCCGGAGTAATTCCATCAGGTCCGGGGGATTTGAATGATCCAAAGCTATTTAACGCCCATTTTATTCTAGATTCCGATACAATTTCCTCGATAGGAAACGACCGCTGAGACACTGTGGCACCGCCAGTACATGGTTCAACCGTCTGATTTCCGGGAAAATGTGTGTCCAATAGTACCTCCAGCGTCTCCTCACTGGACGTTGTCCAATTGTGTTTCGATGTTTTAATGAAACCTGGAGCGGAGTTCGTGGAAGCTAGCACCTTCCGTAGTCTGGAAGCCTCCGACGTATGCTCAATGCTGCTGCAGTAATCATTCCAAGAGTTATGCTGAGCCTTTCTCAGTTCTCGCTTGTATCCTCTCAGATTCTTCTTGTAAGCGTCCCAATCCGCAGGAGCTCTGGTGGACTTTGCTTTGTTAAAGAGCTTCCTGCACGATTTCCTCATATTACCTAACTCCGTAGACCACCATGGTGGTCGATTTTTCCCCCTTGGCTTCCCTCTAGGGCATGCAGCTTTCAGTGAAATGTTGAAGGTCTTAGTAATCCTCTCCACAGCGAGTTCGATATCTTGCACATTTCTCATATTTGTGTCTGTTATTTCCGGTATCATCATATTGAACGATTCCCTATACCTATTCCTGTCAGCTTTCCTAACATTTGGCGGAAATATGGTCTTGGTGGTATGAACATCAAATTTGAAACTGATGTAGCGATGATCTGAGAAGCTGTGTTCACTTAAAACCTGCCACTCAGATATCATTTCATTCAGTTCTTGCGAGGCCAAGGTGACGTCCAAAACCTCTTGCCTTTTGTATTGTGTATTCTTTGACAGATAGTGAGCTTTCAATAAAGCTGACCAGTTCATGCAATGCGGTTTCAGTAGACCTGCCCTTCGAGTATGCATGCTGTCGTTTCGAGAGCAAACCTGAATCCACGGTAGTTCTAAGATACATGTCTATCATCCTCTCCAGGGTCTTAAGTAGGAATGAGGATAAGCTGATTGGTCGGAAATCCTTCGCACTCGAGTGAGAGGCTTTTCCTGCTTTAGGTATGAAGACGACTTTTGTTTCCCTCCACTTTTCTGGAATATATGCTAAGTTTACACATTGTTTATATATCACCGTCAACCAGGGGATAATTCTTTCAGCCACTGCCTGTAACTCCGCCGGAGTAATTCCATCAGTACCGGGGGATTTGAATGGTCCAAAGCTATTTAAAGCCCATTTTATTCTAGATTCCGACACAATTTCCTCGATAGGAAATGATCGCTGAGCCTCTGTTACACCGCCGGAACATGGTTCAACCGTCTGATTTCCAGGGAAGTGTGTGTCCAAAAGTACCTCCAACGTCTCCTCACTGGACGTTGTCCAATTTCCCTCCGATGTTTTAATGAAACCTGGAGCGGTGTTAGTGGATGCTAGTACCTTCCGTAGTCTGGAAGCCTCTGACGTATTCTCAATACTGCTACAGTAATCATCCCAAGAGTTTTGTTGAGACCTTCTCAGTTCTCGTTTATATTCTCTCAGATTCATCTTGTAAGTGTCCCAATCCTCCCGAGCTCTTGTGGACTTTGCTTTGTTAAAGAGCTTCCTGCAGGATTTCCTCATATTACTTAACTCCGTAGTCCACCATGGCGGCCGATTTTTTCCCCTTGGCTTTCCTCTAGGGCATGCAGCTTTCAGTGAAATGTTGAAGGCCTTAGTAATCCGCTCCACTGCGTGTTCGATATCTTGCACAGTGCCCATATTTGTCTCCGGCACTTCCGGTATCATAAAATTGAACGATTCCCTATACCTATTCCAATCAGCTTTCCTAACATTTGGCGGAAATATGGTCTTTGAAGTACGAACAGCCAATCTGAAACTGATGTAGCGATGATCTGAGAAGCTATGTTCCCTCAAAACCACCACTCAGATATCTTATCATTCAGTTCCGGAGAGGTCAACGTGACGTCCAAAACCTCTTGTCTGTTTCTGGTGACGAAGGTTGGTGCATCTCCCTTATTGCAAACTACCAGGTTAGTACCCAAAATAAACTCTATTAGCGACTCTCCCCTTGCATTAGTATCACTACTTCCCCAAATACTATGATGTGCATTTGCATCGCATCCCATAATGAGTTTTGTCTTTGTTTTTAGTGACTCCTCAACTAAGGTCTTAACGGCACAGGGCCGAAGATACCCAATATTTGCATGTGGATATCTCTAGACTGGCTACGACAGTGTCTGCATTGCTCAATGAAGGAAGCAGAAACAAGTTTAGTTCGTTTTTAGCAATTATACATGCTCGATTTATATCGTTACCGGTATTATGCAAAAGTTTGAAACCCGGAGTGCTTAATTCACAGATCTTGTTCTTATATATGTATGGTTCTTGAATAAGAACTATATCTTTGTCTCCTTTCATCAGGAGAACTTTTAAGGCAGCACAAGCGGCCTTACAATGGTGAAGATTTATCTGGAGGAACCGTAGAACCATCCAAATTTTCAACCACCGTCACATCAGCCGCTTCAATTGAGTCATCAAGGGCTTCCTCTTCACAGATCTCGGTGACTCTCGCAACAATCCGCGGTTCAGCTTTGGTGAGGCTTGAGCCTGTAGAAACTTCCCGCATATGATTTTCGCCATAGTCTGTAGGTTTTATGTCTCCTTCGGCTTCGCTATGAGATTTTTTCACTGCTGACTCTACCGGAGGCTTGTCCGTTTCGGTATCCTTTGGCTGATCGCTTTTGTATACCTTCATATGGATATCATGAAAGCCATAACTTACGCGTCCTTGGGTCTGGGCTAGATGTGGCAGCGACTCTATGTTTAATATAAACACCGCATGTCGTCTTGGTCCATCCACCTCATCCAAACGACCAACCTTCCAATCGGCGGTTGGAAGATCTGGGTTACATTCTTTTAGTCTCTCTAGTATTGACTCAGGATCAGGAGGGTTTGCCGGTATCCATGCATGTGCTCTAGGTTTAGCCGGTATGTCTTTTTTATCGACTAACTCCAAAGCGGCTCCTTCCCAAACTTCACCAATTAGCATCAATGCAGCTTTAAAGCAATCCATAGACCTCTGGTCTGCAAAAGCTATTAACTTATATCGTCCTTGATACCATCCAGCATCTTGCCGTCGAGGACTTGGTCCGGGAAACTTTTTTCGCACCTCTGAGTAGACACCAGACATCGCGTTCTCAATTTCCCCCCATTTTTGCCTTGGAATCATACCGTCCAATGCTCCTTTATTAATAATAGCCATCACAAGGCTGTCTTTTGCAACTGAGGCAAACGATATTTGATCCCGTTTAGAGGATGGTAGCTCATCCGGTGATCGTTCCTTTTTCCAGCTTCAAGAATTCCTTGAGCCCATTTTAAGGAATCGCTTTGCTTAGCCGACAACGTGCTTGGGTCGACTGATCCTAATTTCTTTAGGATAAACAAAGCATTTCTTCGTTCCTTGAATCTTTTTCGAGAGGGATTGCCTCCTTTTGATGTCGTCACCAAAGTGTCACCGCCAGTCGACCCGTCTACAGGTCGATTAATTGGGCCTGACTCTTGGTCGCTGCCCAAATTTATAACTTCAGTCGTTACCCGTCCACTGGGCCCTGAAGTTAGCAACCCAGTGGATGACTTTGAATTTCGCTGCAATAATCTAGGAAAAAATTCCTTAGACCGATATCTAGTTCGTCAGAAAGTGGTTACAGTTATGGGTGAGTATCACAATCATTGCCTTGGAGTTAGGGTTTAGTGTTTTTAGTGGAAAAACTGAACATAATACTCACCTTAAGAGACAAACCCAAAGACGAGCATATTTTTGTTACGTATACATACTTATGCGGAGGAACGAAAATAACACAACAAGCTCTTAATGAGGACATAAAAATGGAAAGATTTTAACAATTTTAATCGATTAACATGCAAAAGGTATCGGTGCACAGAGCCCGGTTACGTTGTGATTGTACCGGCTAAACTTGCTTAGGAGAACATAAAGTGTAGTGTTATATAGAGTTTCAGTTTTCGGATACATTAAAAGTTTGTTTCAAATTCATAAGAAAAAACTTATTTATATTACATAGATAATAAACAGGCAGATATGCTTATTAAATGAGTTCAATTTACAGAGAGATGAAATAATTTTTGTCTATTTTTATAGAGGCATTTTTGTACATCAATGACAGATGGTTATTAGATGGTCATTATGTGGTGAAACTACAAAACATATTTGAATATATACTTACCAGAAATGCCCTCCTTAAGCCTCTAGATATAAGTACAGATCGTCTTAGAAGCGCTCTGGAGACGTTTATGTGTTTAATACAACAATAGTGTTTGTGTTTTTTTTGGTGTATGAAGCCTGAAAACTTTATGGAAACTTTTGTAATAAAGGGTGATACGGTCAAAATTTGGTCAAGGGAACACGCGTGTAAATCGGTGAAATCGATTATTTAAAAAATCAACTTAAATTTCTTTTTCAAGTTCCATTAGTATAAAATTCAAGAAAAATATTCAGTTAGGCTTTCGCTTTTCCAAATCCGAATTGCCGGGCCTCACGCTTGACACCTGCCATCAGATTTTGTACAGCCACCTTGTCCATCTTCATCGCCGCAGAAAGCCACTTTGCCTTGAACTGCTGCTCGCCCTTAACAGTTTTTTTGGTCTTCTTTAGGTTCCGCTTGACAATAGCCCAGTATTTCTCAATTGGGCGGAGCTCTGGCGTGTTGGGAGGGTTCTTGTCCTTGGGAACCACCTGCACGTTGTTGGTGGCGTAGCACTCCATGGCCTTTTTACCGTAATGGCAAGATGCCAAATCCGGCTAAAACAGTACGGATCAACCGTGTTTCTTCAGGAAAGGCAGCAGACGTTTATTCAAACACTCTTTCACGTAAATTTCTTGGTTGACAGTCCCGGAAGCTATGAAAATGCTGCTTTTCAAGCCACAGGTACAGATGGCTTGCCAAACCAGATATTTCTTTGCGAACTTTGACAGTTTTATGTGCTTGAAAATATCTGCTACCTTTCCCCTTCCTTTTGCCGTATAAAACTCCTGTCCCGGAAGTTGCTTGTAGTCGGATTTGACGTAGGTTTCGTCGTCCATTACCACGCAGTCAAACTTCGTCAGCATCGTCGTGTACAGCCTCCGGGATCGCGCTTTGGCCGTCGTATTTTGTTTATCATCGCGATTTGGAGTCACTACCTTCTTGTAAGTCGATAGTCCGGCTCGTTTTTTGGCTCGATGCACGGTTGTAGACGATACACCCAGCTTATTTGTGGCATCTCGGAGAGGGAGGTTAGGGTTTCGCTTGAAACTACCGGCAACTCTCTTTGTCGTCTCAGCGGCTTCCGGTTTTCGATTTCCCCCCGATCCAGACTTCCTGGCTGTCGACTAACGTTCCCCAAACACTTTAATTACATTTGTAACAGTTGATTTGGCAACTTTTAGCGATTTTGCCAGCTTTGCGTGCGAGTAGCTCGGATTTTCGCGACGCGCGAGCAAAAGTTTGATACGCTGCTCTTCTTGCTTGGACGGCATTTTGACAACTGAAGAGTGAATTCAAAATAAGAGCAACATTCTACACACACACACCTTCAAAATGGGGGGTGTTCAGGTTTTTTAAATGCAAAATTGAAAGAAATACGTCAAGTTTATATTGACCAAATTTTGACCGTATCACCCTTTATTCCACTTTTATAAATCGGTGCGATACTTATTTTAAGCCAAATTCTTTTCTATGGGATAAACTTTATTCAATGTATCAAGTAAATGCTGTTCCCCGTTCCGCAAATTTTGCAGCGTCATACCATGTCGATGTTGCAGCGTCATACCATGTCGATGTTGATATAAATATTTATTTGTTGCAACAACTACCTTACGCGTATTAGTATACTCAACTTTTAGTTGTACCAACCATTTGTTGATTCCCATGCTGTAGGTCTCACTATGCTGGTGGTTGGCTCAACAATTTCATGCAACATAAAACCAAATTTATCGGCATTGGTTATGTAGGTGTATATCAGCTGGTCCAGAGGCGGTATGTCGTATTTGACATAAATATGCTATATTACTAAAACGGGTGAACAAAGTTAATGCTTTTGAATTTTGCCAACGGTTGAAAATATCCCTAAAATTAACATAGCTATTTCAAATTAGCTAGCCGTTACATATTCTGCATTGTTATAAATTATTTAACACATATTAGTTTAGTTTTTAATTTTTCACATATCAATATATATATATATATATATATATATATATATATATATATATATATATATATATATATATATATATATATATATATATATATATATATATATATATATATATATATATATATATATATATATATATATATATATATATATATATATATATATATATATATATATATATATATATATATATATATATATATATATATATATATATATATATATATATATATATATTTTTTTTTTTTTTTTTTGATTTTTTGTAAAAATAATTTTAATAATAATAACAGTAACGAATTACATTAAATATACATACATATATAACAATTCTTTTTATATTTATACAAAATACTAAACAATTATGGTAACATATAGATATATTTTTTTTGTTTGATTTGTATTCAGATTACATATGAAGTTTTTGTTTTTATATGTTTTCGTATAAGTAAATATATATTTTTTAATAATTTTGTTTTGTTGCTTTTTTTTAAATTATTTCATTGCTGCTGATTTTAAAGATTTTTCTAATGTTGATATTATTGGCATTTATAAAGATTTAAATAATTATTTACAAAAATAATAACAAATTTTGCCAAAGAATAAAGGGAAGATTATTCTCTAAGAAAATTTGAATTACGCAATATAAAGAAAAATTAGTTATTCTATGATGATATTACTTTCAATTTCTTTAAAATTGACAACAATTATATATGAAAGTTTTTATTTATAAAGTGTTTTATGAAACAAATTGATAATTTAATTACATGATATTACATGAATGCATGATATTAATACAAATTTAATTCTAGACAGTATAATTCTAACATTAAAAATAATTCTATATATTTAGTATTTTTTTATTTTTTTTTAATCCAATATATATAGTGTAATATTTAGTTCTAAGTTCAAATATGTATTTTTTTATATTTATGGATTTTGAAGTTTCGTTTTTTATTAACGGTAAAATTTGAATACTTTTGATTATATTATATAATTTTGTTCATATTTGTGATTGTGAATTTTAAGAATTTTTTTATGTAGAATTTTGTAATTATTTCTTAGTTTTAGCCAAATTATTTTAATTACTGTTGTCTTTTCTTTTGGTCAATGAGATTAGTATAGGTTAGTTGATAATTATTTTAATTGCAACCAATTGAACATGATCAATATTAGGTTAGGATAGGTCATGTGATTTAGTGGTATTATTGCACGAGGCAGCATATTTTTAGATTTCGAAGAAAAATTCACATTGAACAATTCAAACATAGCAATGGCAAACTTGCAAATGATTTTACTTACACGTTATCACCTTGATGAGACGGTATTACCACGTGGTTATAATAGAACAGGTTGACCTGGACTCAAAACATGCATACTTTAATTCCCAGCAATCAAATATAGATGCCGCACGTGCTCCGAGGTTGCTCGAGAATTTGTTTTGTACAGTATATATACATAAAGGGGCCTTGGCCTGTATAGATGGACATAAATAATGGCCAAATCAGAATTTTGTAAAACAAGTATATACGGCCGTAAGTTCGGCCAGGCCGAAGCTTATGTTCCCTCCATCATGGATTGCGTAGAAACTTCTTCTAAACACTGCCATCCACAATCGAATTACTTAAGTTGCGGTAACGCTTGCCAATGGCAAGGTATCTTAAAACCTCCTAACACCATCTTCTAAATTGTATGTAAGTCCATACGTGGTATATATTAAATCAAAAAAGATCGATCCAATACGTATATAATTCAGTTTGACTACAGAAATAAAATTTTAACAAAAGTTTCTATAGAAATAAAATTTTCACAAAATTTTCTATAGAAATAAAAATTTTGACAAAATATTCTATAGAAAGAAAATTTTGACAAAAATTTCTACAGAAATAAAATTTTAACAAAATTTTCTATATAAATAAACTTTTGACAAAATTTTCTATAGAAATAAAATCTTGGTAGATTATTTGTGGCTCGAGTGGCAACCATGATTATGAACCGAATAAAATTTGAACAAAATTTTCTATAGAAATAAAATTTTGACAAAATTTTCTATAGAAATAAAATTTTGAAAATGATGAAAATTTTATTATGAACCGAATAAAATTTTAACAAAATTTTATCTAGAAATAAAATTTTGACAAAATTTTCTATAGAAATAAAATTTTGGTAGATTATTTTTGGCTCTAGTGGCAACCATGATTATGAACCGATATGGACCAATTTTTGTGTGATTGGACCAATTTTGGTATGGTTGTTAGCGACCATATACTAACACCACGTTCCTAATTTGAACCGGATCGGATGAATTTTGCTCCTCCAAGAGGCTCCGGAGGTCAAATCTGGAGAACGTTTTATATGGGGGCTATATATAATTATGGACCAATTCTGGCACGGTTGTTAGAGACCATATACCAACACCATGTACCAAATTTCAGCCGGATCGGATGAAATTTGCTTCTCTTTTAGGCTCCGCAAGCCAAATCTGGGGATCGGTTTATATGGGGGCTATATATAATTAAGACCGATATGGATCAATTTTTGCATGGTTGTTAGAGACCATATATCAACACCATGTACCAAATTTCAGTCGGATCGGATGAAATTTGCTTCTCTTTTAGGCTCCGCAAGCCAAATCTGGGGATCGGTTTATATGGGGGCTATATATAATTATGGACCGATGTGGACCAATTTTTGCATGGTTGTTAGAGACCATATACCAACACCATGTACCAAATTTCAGCCGGATCGGATGAAATATGCTTCTGTTAGAGGCTCCACAAGCCAAATCTGAGGGTCCCTTTATATGGGGGCTATACGTAAAAGTGGACCGATATGGCCCATTTTCAATACTGACCTACATCGATAACAACTACTTGTGCCAAGTTTAAAGTCGATAGCTTGTTTCGTTCGGAATTTAGCGTGATTTCAACAGACAGACGGACGGACATGCTTAGATCGACTCAGAATTTCACCACGACCCAGAATATGTATACTTTATGGGGTCTTAGAGCAATATTTCGATGTGTTACAAACGGAATGACAAAGTTAATATACCCCCATCCTGTGATGGAGGGTATAATAAATTTATTTTTGTGACGTATTTCGATATTAAAACATTTAGTTTTATAGAAAATTACATATTTCATTATCATGCACATTTAATGTGTATTAAGCCTTATTTTGTTGATTTTAAACAAATTAACAGATAGATGAAATGTAATATAATTTTCTACTCAGACTTGAACCTAATTTGGAAATGGAATAAAAAAAAGCGACAAATAAAACAGAATTTATTTAATTGAAATTAATCTTTTAATGCAAGCATATATCATGCCTTTTCACTGGATATTCTATTAAATGAAACTCACGTGTGATTTATATACCACAAGTTTTAATGTTAGATAATCAAAAAAATCGGAATAATAAGATTATTCTTACCCCTTTTTCTATAAACAGAAAATGATTAATTTTCAGTAAAATGGATAATGGAGAACTCTTATCATGGTCTCCTAATTCACTAAAATCACTAAATTAACTTTCTTTATATGTGACACCTCTTCTTTTCACACGTTCACCTTTCCACTGTTCAATTGGAATGAACTGGCAAGACGCTCTAACCGCATGGTTGACCTACCTTCGTTAAATTTTCCCCTGTTCGGTTGTCAAATTTAAAAAAAAAAATACACCTCTGTTGTGTCACTATGAGTTGCCACTCTCGTTGGAGAAATGCATAGACATTATAATACATAGATGGGCCATGGTTGTCAAACTATGTTTGACAGTTCCAAAGATTAAGAATAGACGAGAAACATAAAAGCACGCTTACAATCTCTTTCGTTTTCCTTTTTGTAGTTTGCCAATTTTACACAAAATTAGAACGTTTATGATGCAACAGAGGATTTATAAATAAATTAACATATTAAAAGTTCATATTTGAACAAAAAATTGTGACCAAAACCGCGAAAATTCGAAATTTAATTTTGAGCAGCATTGCTCTTTACGAACAACACAAAAGCAAATGCGCGAAAATTAATGTTTGGGACTGACTCTTTACGAAAAAATCAAAACGAAAGTCAGAAAATTAATTTTTGCAACTGACTATGGAGAAATGTCATGTCAAAACAAGTTGTACAACAAGACAACAACAGCCGCCATGACAACATCTCAAAAAAATATATAAACAAAAGAAATAAAGATTTTTTGTGCAAGTGTAAATCCCAAATGTATAGGCAACCGTCACAAAGCCAACACTTTTTAATGGGACTCGAGGAGTACAAAAGTGTTGGGCAAAGGTTGTCAATTATCAAAGAAAATATATCTGCCTACATTCATTGAAGCTGGTGTTCCTATTTTGCATTTTGCGGTGTATGTGTGTATTCGCGTATAGCAGCGGTTGTTGGCAAACAAAACAAAAAAGGAACCCATATTTTGATTCCATAAGGGTAAGAAAGAAAAGATATTTTCCTTCAAACATTCTAATATCTACAAATTATATTTTCAGTTTGTGTTGCTGCTAGTGTGCATCTTGGAATTGGCATTTGTTGGTATGCAATAATTTCTATGGGCATAGTTACACAAGTAACAATTATAATTCATTTTCTGCCCAAAACAATCCACAAGATGAAATGTGCAGTTCTTTATCCAAAGTGGTGTATGTTTATAGCAGGTAAATTAATGTGCATGAACTTCATGGCCATAAATAATTTATTGTTTGTCTGTTTCTAAAAAGGTTGATGCTGGTAAAATAAATGAAACAAATTTCCATGCCATTGGGTGAAAGGTGTCTTTGTTTGTGACTGTCTAATGCTGCAAAAATATACATGAAGTAAACAAATGTTTTCGAAGTTTTGCCTGCATAATGAAATGCAAATGCTATTGGACAACATTACTATCCACATGTATGGAGGAATGTGTATATGCAATTTTTGATTCAAAACTACTGTGGCATAAGATAAGTTTTATGGTTTGATACTCATTTGAATGATTTACTAATATTGATTTGTACACGGATGAAAAAGACTGTTTTTCATATGTTTGGCTATAAACATTATATGTTTATGTAAGGGAAAATAAATCCGTATATGAAAATTCGTTTCAGCGCCACCTATATGTGAAAAATGAGTTATATACGAATAAATTTTTTTTTTGCGATATAATCCTCCGTAGAAATTGGCACAAATTGGCCAAACGGGAAGAGATAGAAAAGCCAAATTTTAACCAAAGATAAACTGAAACGATAGCTTTCGATTGGAATTAAAACCTTTTGCCAGAAATCTTCCGAATCAGAGTAATGTTGCATATACGAAACAGAGAGAAAAGGGACCACTGTGGCCAAATGGAAAAAGATGGGGTTCCAGATTTATATGTGAAAGATAGATCTTTTAGTGCTCTATCCGATGGTAAAAACGGATATTGCGAAATGTGTTTGGGAGTCTCAATATATGGCTTGGAAAAAAGTGGACGCACTTCACCTCAAGAGAAAAGTGACCACTGTGGCCAAATGGAAAAAGATGGGGTTCCAGATTTATATGTGAAAGATAGATCTTTTAGTGCTCTATCCGATGGTAAAAACGGATACAGCTAAATGTGTTTGGGAGTCTCAATGTATGGCTTGGAAAAAAGTGGACGCACTGCTCCTGGAGAGAAAAGTGACCACTGTGGCCAAATGGAAAAAGATGGGGTTCCAGATTTATATGTGAAAGATAGATCTTTTAGTGCTCTATCCGATGGTAAAAACGGATACAGCTAAATGTGTTTGGGAGTCTCAATATATGGCTTGGAAAAAAGTGGACGCACTTCACCTCAAGAGAAAAGTGACCACTGTGGCCAAATGGAAAAAGATGGGGTTCCAGATTTATATGTGAAAGATAGATCTTTTAGTGCTCTATCCGATGGTAAAAACGGATATTGCGAAATGTGTTTGGGAGTCTCAATATATGGCTTGGAAAAAAGTGGACGCACTGCTCCTGGAGAGAAAAGTGACCACTGTGGCCAAATGGAAAAAGATGGGGTTCCAGATTTATATGTGAAAGATAGATCTTTTAGTGCTCTATCCGATGGTAAAAACGGATACAGCTAAATGTGTTTGGGAGTCTCAATATATGGCTTGGAAAAAAGTGGACGCACTGCTCCTGGAGAGAAAAGTGACCACTGTGGCCAAATGGAAAAAGATGGGGTTCCAGATTTATATGTGAAAGATAAATCTTTTAGTGCTCTATCCGATGGTAAAAACGGATATTGCGAAATGTGTTTGGGAGTCTCAATATATGGCTTGGAAAAAAGTGGACGCACTTCACCTCAAGAGAAAAGTGACCACTGTGGCCAAATGGAAATAGATGGGGTTCCAGATTTATATGTGAAAGATAGATCTTTTAGTGCTCTATCCGATGGTGGAAACGGATACAGCTAAATGTGTTTGGGAGTCTCAATATATGGCTTGGAAAAAAGTGGACGCACTGCTCCTGGAGAGAAAAGTGACCACTGTGGCCAAATGGAAAAAGATGGGGTTCCAGATTTATATGTGAAAGATAGATCTTTTAGTGCTCTATCCGATGGTAAAAACGGATACAGCTAAATGTGTTTGGGAGTCTCAATATATGGCTTGGAAAAAAGTGGACGCACTGCTCCTGGAGAGAAAAGTGACCACTGTGGCCAAATGGAAAAAGATGGGGTTCCAGATTTATATGTGAAAGATAGATCTTTTAGTGCTCTATCCGATGGTAAAAACGGATACAGCTAAATGTGTTTGGGAGTCTCAATATATGGCTTGGAAAAAAGTGGACGCACTTCACCTCAAGAGAAAAGTGACCACTGTGGCCAAATGGAAAAAGATGGGGTTCCAGATTTATATGTGAAAGATAGATCTTTTAGTGCTCTATCCGATGGTAAAAACTGATATTGCGAAATGTGTTTGGGAGTCTCAATATATGGCTTGGAAAAAAGTGGACGCACTGCTCCTGGAGAGAAAAGTGACCACTGTGGCCAAATGGAAAAAGATGGGGTTCCAGATTTATATGTGAAAGATAGATCTTTTAGTGCTCTATCCGATGGTAAAAACGGATACAGCCAAATGTGTTTGGGAGTCACAATATATGGCTTTGAATAGCGGTTTATATGGGGGCTATATATAATTATGATATGATACTGAACTTTTATGAACTGATATGGACTAATTTGTTCATTCTGGTTGGAGACCACACACTCATTTCACGTATTAAATTTTAACCGTATCTGAAATTTGGTGTTTCACAAGGCTGCGGAAATCAAATCTGGGGATCGGTTTATATAAGGGCTATACCTAAATGTGGTCAGATATGGCCCATTTGCAATACCATCCGGCCTACATGAATAACAACTACTTACGCCAAGTTTCAAGTCGATAACTTGTTTTGTTCAGAAGTTAGTGTGATTTCACCATACGGAGATAGGTAGATCGACCGCACATTTCACGACGACCTAGAATATATAGACTTTATAGGGCCTGAAACCAATATTTCGATGTGTTAAAACCGGAATAACGAAGTAATGGCGAAAGGTACAAAAACACAAATTATTTGAATTACTTGATTTCTTCGGAACTTGTTAATTAATATTCTATTTGAATTAAAAATTTTACTGATTTTGGTCGAAAAATTCTAGGCCTCGCTTTACGTGGCAGATACGTTAAGTTTTAAGTTTTTAATTGAGGAAATTATTTGTTTTTTGTTCCAATTTTAATTTATTTATAATTAATTGTCGGTTAGATGAATTAATAATCTTATAATCTTACAAAAGTTTAAATTTTTCATAAATTTACGATTTTAATTATAGTTTGATTTTTCTTTAGATTTGCGTCAAAATTTTATTAAAAAATATGTAGTACGCTGAAAAAAATATTTGCGATTTTAATTATAGTTTGACTTTCCTTTAGATTTACGTCAAAGTTTTATTAAAAAATGTGTAGTACACTGAAAAAAATATTTATGTGATATTAAAGGTTACGCAACCTAAATTTTAGGATACGAAATTTACAAAATATTAAGGACAAATTTCTTTAAAATAATGAAATTTTAATTAAAAGTTTATAATATTTGCTTCAAAAATTTTTTCATTAAATTTAGGACACAAATTTTGTGAATTTGCGTCCCTCCGTTAAAGTCGCATGTCTTTGAACTAATGCAAATTTTCCTTAATGTAAAGAAACGATTTTTTTATTTGAAGATATTGTCCTTAAATTAACTGAAATATTGAAACTTTAGGTTTAAGGTAAAAACTCTTCAAATATAGACTTATTTTGAGGATTTAACGTCTTTGGTTTAAAGTTTTTGGATTTACAATTTGGATTTTTTAACTGGCATTTTTGTACGTGAGTACTATTATTAATAAACCGCGAAAAGAAAATGAAAAATTTGATAAATGAGATTTCTTTTTTTTAAAGAAACCGCATCTTTGGCTCGGAATCAATACCAAAATACTTAAGGGAAGGTCAAAATCTTTGGATCCGAGTAATCTTTTTTTGAGTGTATGTATGTTTATTTCCGAGAAAAATTTTGTTTATTGAATTAAAGTGTTAAAAAACATTCACTCATTTTGTTTACAATATTTTTGAATTTTATTAAAAAGTTAATTTTTTAAATGATTGCGTTTTCAATTTAAAATATTTTAGTGATATTTCTGTGAATGGAACCCCATCTTTTCTATTTTTCTCTATGAGCAGTGCCCTCATTTTTTTCCAACCCATATATTGAGGCTCTCAAACACATTTCGCAATATCCGTTTTTACCATCGGATAGTGCACTAAAAGATCTATCTTTCACATATAAATCTGGAACCCCATCTTTTTCCATTTGGCCACAGTGGTCACTTTTCTCTTGAGGTGAAGTGCGTCCACTTTTTTCCAAGCCATATATTGGGACTCCCAAACACATTTCGCAATATCCGTTTTTACCATCGGATAGAGCACTAAAAAATCTATCTTTCACATATAAATCTGGAACCCCATCTTTTTCCATTTGGCCACAGTGGTCACTTTTCTCTTGAGGTGAAGTGCGTCCACTTTTTTCCAAGCCATATATTGAGACTCCCAAACACATTTAGCTGTATCCGTTTTTACCATCGGATAGAGCACTAAAAGATCTATCTTTCACATATAAATCTGGAACCCCATCTTTTTCCATTTGGCCACAGTGGTCACTTTTCTCTCCAGGAGCAGTGCGTCCACTTTTTTCCAAGCCATATATTGAGACTCCCAAACACATTTAGCTGTATCCGTTTTTACCATCGGATAGAGCACTAAAAGATCTATCTTTCACATATAAATCTGGAACCCCATCTTTTTCCATTTGGCCACAGTGGTCACTTTTCTCTTGAGGTGAAGTGCGTCCACTTTTTTCCAAGCCATATATTGAGACTCCCAAACACATTTAGCTGTATCCGTTTTTACCATCGGATAGAGCACTAAAAGATCTATCTTTCACATATAAATCTGGAACCCCATCTTTTTCCATTTGGCCACAGTGGTCACTTTTCTCTTGAGGTGAAGTGCGTCCACTTTTTTCCAAGCCATATATTGAGACTCCCAAACACATTTAGCTGTATCCGTTTTTACCATCGGATAGAGCACTAAAAGATCTATCTTTCACATATAAATCTGGAACCCCATCTTTTTCCATTTGGCCACAGTGGTCACTTTTCTTCCCAGGAGCAGTGCGTCCACTTTTTTCCAAGCCATATATTGAGACTCCCAAACACATTTAGCTGTATCCGTTTTTACCATCGGATAGAGCACTAAAAGTTCTATCTTTCACATATAAATCTGGAACCCCATCTTTTTCCATTTGGCCACAGTGGTCACTTTTCTCTCCAGGAGCAGTGCGTCCACTTTTTTCCAAGCCATATATTGAGACTCCCAAACACATTTAGCTGTATCCGTTTTTACCATCGGATAGAGCACTAAAAGATCTATCTTTCACATATAAATCTGGAACCCCATCTTTTTCCATTTGGCCACAGTGGTCACTTTTCTCTCCAGGAGCAGTGCGTCCACTTTTTTCAAAGCCATATATTGAGACTCCCAAACACATTTAGCTGTATCCGTTTTCACCATCGGATAGAGCACTAAAATATCTATCTTTCACATATAAATCTGGAACCCCATCTTTTTCCATTTGGCCACAGTGGTCACTTTTCTCTTGAGGTGAAGTGCGTCCACTTTTTTCCAAGCCATATATTGAGACTCCCAAACACATTTCGCAATATCCGTTTTTACCATCGGATAGTGCACTAAAAGATCTATCTTTCACATATAAATCTGGAACCCCATCTTTTTCCATTTGGCCACAGTGGTCACTTTTCTCTCTGTTTCGTATATGCAACATTACTCCGATTCGGAAGATTTCTGGCAAAAGGTTTTAATTCCAATCGAAAGCTATCGTTTCAGTTTATCTTTGGTTAAAATTTGGCTTTTCTATCTCTTCCCGTTTGGCCAATTTATGCCAATTTCTACGGAGGATTATATCGCAAAAAAAAAAATTTTATTCGTATATAACTCATTTTTTCACATATAGGTGGCGCTGAAACGAATTTTCATATACGGATTTATTTTCCCTTACATTATATGTTTGGAACACAAATTTTTAAACACAATATTTTTGAGTGCAAGCATATAATGTTCATAAACTAGCATAACATGTTTGGGACATATATGTTAATATGTTAGAACATATTATGTTTGGGACATAAAATGTTTGTAAATATAATATGCTTGGATGCAAACATATATTAATTTAGAAATAGCCTATAAACATATATGTGTTTAGTAGCTTGGAGCGCTATTTAACAGGGAACGATATTGAATTCAGTTGGTGGTTGTTGCTTGTTATTACAAAATTAACATTTTATTTTTCCTTGGGCAATTGATCAGCTACTTCTTTGATCCTTACAAACTGTGTGGTCCGCTGTTCGAATCTCCGTCCGGCAAAAGGTAAAATTAAAATAAAAAAAATCATAAAATTGAATACTTTCTTCTACAATGTTTGTATTACAGAAAAAGGTGCTAAGAACTAAAAAATCTCGTGGAAGTGAGAAAGATGTCGGGGAATATACAATTGGGCAGAAACAAAATTTTGAGCATTCAGGTCGAAAACCTATGTTGTTAGCACATATATTACCTGTTTATTTTCATAATTCATTATGATTGTAAATATATAAATAAATAAATAAAATTTTGAGCACAATATTGTTTGGGAGAATTTTTTTTTAAGCATATAATATTTTTGGGTGCAAAATGCTTCCAAACATTTTATATGGTCACATAATAACATATTGTTTTTTGGAAGACAACATTATTGAATTTGGATGCAAAAATACAAAATGTTTGGAACTTAGACTACCCAAACATATATTGTTTAGACCAATATGCTTTCAAACATATTATATATTGGTAGAGATCAAACATATAAATGTTTGGGCAATACCCAAAAATGTATATGCTTGAAGCAAAATATGTTTGGGAGTATATGTTACAGAAGCGATTTTTTGTGAGGGTGTATCTTCAGGTATATATTGAACACATTATTAATGATTTTATTTTCTTTTTTTTAGGACAATTGATCTGGATTATTGGCTGTCGATTCAACAACTGGCAAAATGTATGACAATGGATTTTACCTGTAAGAAACTAAAGAGCCGAAAAATTGTTTTTTCTTCAACATAAGAATGAATCGTTTGTGGTCTATGTGAAAGACTATTTGAAAATGAAACTGCTTGTGTGGGACATTTATGGTTATTGCCATTATGATGTGGACGCACATAAAAGAAATGGATGTGCATTTTGCCAAAATAAAATATCTGCCGTTTGTATTGCTATGATGAATTAGTTGAATGTGAAGTAATTACCTAGCATGTGTCGCATATGGCTCGTGGCAGAAATCGCTGGTTATAAATTTTATTTTATGGGTTTGTACCCGAAATAAAAAAATATTATTATTTTTTTTTTATTTTTTTTGTTTGTTTTTGTTGTAGCTTCTGCTACCCTTTATTAATTTTATCACTTTGGTTTTTACCAAATAAAAGATATAATTAATTTTTATTTTGTAGCTTCTGCTACATCTTTATTATTCAGAAAAAAAGGTGTCTTGTTAATTTTAGGACCAGTTTAACTTCCACATAGTTCAAAAAATTTACTGTAATATAGTTCATTTTTCGTAACCACTGCGAAAATTAACTTAGCTAAAGGAAAACTTATAAAACTTCAGTAAATGTTTTTTAGTTCACTAACTACGAAATGGGACGGATTTTTCCTTAAATAAATTTCCAATACAATAGTTAATGCATCGTTGATTGTATTATAAAAAGACATAGGCAATATAAAAATCTTACTACGAAATGTGGACAATTTACTAAGAAAAATTTTTGTATGGAAAAAAATTTTTGTAGTAAAAATTAACTTAACCACAGTACCGATTCGTATGGCGGCTTCCTACAGCTTATTTCGGTTTTTACTATAAGTTCGAGTATATTTCCTCACATTGAAAATTTTAGATAAAGTAGAATAAAAAGTAGTTAATTTAATCCTTGACGGGTGTATATAATTTTTTATGGATTCCTAGTAAATTTTGAATATATTTTACCTTATCCTATAGATAGAATACCAACTAATCAATAAACGTGATACTGGAAATTGAAGTGAGAAGAAATTATGAAATTATTGCATCATCTTTTTTTTTTTTTGTTTGAGTTTGTTATTGCGATGATGTTATGGAATGTGTGTTGTTGGTATCTTTTGTGGTGATAGTTGTTTTGTTGCAATAGCGAGATCAGAAAGGGATCATGTGTGTGTGGAGTTGTTTTGCTTTACATATGTGTCCTTTATGACTATTTGTGTCTTTGAGTTTTATTGGTGCATTCAGTTCTGTTGATGCATTTATGAAGCGCACACGTGGTGCGCTTGCGTGCGGTATTTGTGTTTATTAATAAAAATACATTTATTTCGTAACATTTTAGAAACTGATAAGTGAATGGTGTGATGTAAGAGAAAACAAAAATACTTTATATTGATAAAAAATAAATAACTCTAAAATAAATCACATATTAAGAAACTGTATATTTCTATTAATAATTTAAAATTAGTGCGGTTTTAAATTGGTTTACATAAAAATATTCATAATGAGTGGTAATAAAATGATCTATATTTACTCTACATCTGGATCACAGTACAATTTTTAAGTCTATATTTTTATGTTATAGCGAGTCCTTAAGGTGTGTACTAAGTTCGAGTTTAGGTGCTAAATTCAGAAATAAATCAGTAAGAAAAGTATAATATTATACGCCTTCGATGCAAATTTAAATATAACTTAATGGAGAATAGCTCGAAACAAGTTTTTTATTAAGTTTATATTCTTTAAATGGATTACACGATTAAGAACAGAAAATCGTTTTTAAGCTTATGTAGAACGCTGTTTTTTTAATTTAATATGATGAATCGTTTTCAAGTTATTCCAATATATATAGCGGAAGTGCCTTAATTTTGAACATAACCGTATATCTCAAAAAGTCGAGCTCTTAAAAAAACAAGTGTAAATTTGGATTCAGCGACCTCAAATTACTAACAATTTGATATAAATTTTAAATGAACACAAAAACGGTCCAATTTTGTTCCCATGTATTTCTAAAGAAAACTAATCATGAAAAATTGGGATTTTAGCCACTAAACTCGAACTTAATATCCACCATAAATACTAAATGCTATATTGACAAGTGGAAATTATATCTAATTTTATAATATTTTTATTTCATTTATATTCTGAGAAGGATTTCAAAAATGTCCCATTTGTGCATGGATATGATTCCACTAATGTAGTAATTGGATGATTTTTTTCAATGTGGTAAGTTTTTCGTCCATTTGTAATAAAGCCAAAATTTCTATTTATTAAAAATAATTTTCATTTGCAGGATGACAGCAAATCTAATGGTATTTTTTGGAATCTTCTTACTGTTTAATGCTAACTAAGCTGATATCCCTATTTGCTCTAAGAAAATTCTCTTGTAAGTTAAAGATCAAAATACCATAGAATTTGATAATATTTTTATATTTTATATACCTTTTTAACTTCAGAGGCTTATGACGCAAATCCACACAACAAAAACTAGCGATATCGGTGAAATTGGACAAAAATGAAATGAAACTAGCAACTTATGGCATATATCTTTCATATACACACAAAAAATTCCGTAAAAAATGGAAATTGATATTAATTAGTTTCATTCTACTAACATAGAATATTACTCTTTTGAAGAAGCAATTACTAACTACCGAAAAGTAACAGCGTACGAATAAAAACATTTCTTTTATTGTATATCATAAGCCATAGTTTTATGTAATATAATAATAATTTTTTGAAATAAAATACTGGTAGTTATGAAAAATTGTCTTATATTGTACGAAAAATTTCTTAGTTGTATACAGGCTTGTTGTACCTTTAATTCCTCAATTTATTTACTTCTTTGAAAATAATACTGATAAACAGTTTATTTGAAACCAATTTCTAAATATAGGATTCCCAAAAACTTGTTCATTTTTCCGGATAGCAGGAATATTTTGAATGAGTGTAAGTACATTCTTCCCACAGCGTAGTAAGAATGAACTAAAATACGATGCAATACATAAACTTATTTATAAGAAA
Organism: Haematobia irritans; assembly: GCF_050003625.1. Taxonomy (NCBI): domain Eukaryota; kingdom Metazoa; phylum Arthropoda; class Insecta; order Diptera; family Muscidae; genus Haematobia; species Haematobia irritans. The sequence continues at coordinate 103,906,660 of NC_134398.1, forward strand.
ATCATGAACTTATCTAGATGAAAAAAATCTTTGGCGCCAAATCATGGTCATTCTTACTATGGGTTAGTTCATTTTTCCTAAACAATAGTAAACTTTTTTTCGGTGTACGAAATATGCAATGTATGCAATAATTATACCCTAAACCACATAGTGGTTTGGGTATAATAAGTTTGATCGGCCAAAAAATGTGCCTACCAGAAATATTGATTTTAGACCCCATAAAATATATACCGATCGACTCAGAATCACCTCCTGAGTCGATCTAGCGCTTGGTGTCCGTCCGTCCGTGTGTCCATGTATTTGTTGTTCACAGGATTCCGGTCGCAATTATTAACCGATTTTGATGAAATTTGGTACAGGGAGTTTTTTGGGCACAAGGACGAACGCTATTGAATTTGGAAGAAATCGGATCAAATTTAGATATAGCTCCCATATATATGTATATCCCGATTTCGACAAATGGGGTCACGTTGTGCGTTTTTGCAAACGCATCGTCACCAAATTTGGCAAAAGGTAATCTTTTCCATCGCCCTTCAAGTCTGCAAAATGTCATCCAAATCGGTTCAGATTAAGATATAGCTCCCATATATATGTATCGCCCGATTTTCCCAAATTTGGCCACAAAACCCTTATTTATCAACCGATCTGACCCAAATTTGGCTAAATGTAGTCTTCTATAGCACTTACTATATGTGCAAAAAATCATCGAAATCGGTTCAGATTTAGCTATAGCTCCCATATATATGTACCGCCCGATTTATCTAAATTTGACCATAAAACCCTTATTTATCAACCGATCTTACCCAAATTTAGCTAAATGTAGTCTTCTATAGCACTAACTATATGTGCAAAAAATCATCGAAATCGGTTCAGATTTAGATATAGCTCCCATATATATGTATATCCCGATTTTATCAAATTTGGCCTTAGAACCCTTATTTATTAACCGATCTGACTAAAAGTTGGCTAGATCCAGTCCCCTACAGTACTCACTATATGTGCAAAATTTCATCGAAATCGGTTCAGATGTAGATATAGCTCCCATATATGTATCACCCGATTTTGAAAAATTCGCCCCTAATAACCTTATGTTTGACCATACAGGCCTCATTTCTTAACTGATCTTACTCAAATCTTGCACAAGGTAACCTTTTGTGGTATTAATCAAACCCGCAAAATATTATGCAAATTGGTGCAGATTTAGATATAGCTTCCATATATATGCATCGCTCGATTTTCCCAAATTTGGCCATAGTACTCTTATTTATTAACCAATGTTACTCAAATTTCAAATTTTGATGTACTAGCCGATCGTACTTATACGTACTTGTAGCTCTTACATAAGAATATTGCTCGATTTTTACAAATTTGTATTTATTACCCACACTAATTTAACGATTTTCTCTTTTTTAATAATGGGCTCAATATTAGTGGCATACTAGCTCCGTAGGCGCAATATCAACACAGCCAGTGTTGCTAGAAGTAGGGGAAATTCCCTATATGTAGGGTTTTTCTAATATTTAGCGTCTTGTAGGGACGTAGGGCCACAATGTAGGACATTTTCACTCAACACAATTTGTAAGAATTTTTACATTTTGGTGGATCTAGAGGAGGAAATTAGAAGCCGGCAAGGCTTGATCTTTAACAATGTGTGGTAAACTTTATTCCTGTAGAAAATGTTGTCAACATTTTATTTCTATAAAACATTTTCTCAAAATTGTATTTCTATAGAAATTTTTTTCAAAATATTATTTCTATAAAAAATTTTCTCAAAATTTTATTTCTGTGGAATTTTTTCTCAAAATTTTATTTCTATTGAATTTACTGTCAAAATTTTATTTCTATAGAAAAATTTCTCACAAAAATTTGTTTATAGAAACTTTTTCCAAAATTTTATTTTTAAAGAGATTTAACAAAAAAGATTACTAATTTGGGTAGAATTCTACCAACTGTGGCAACCGTGGTGGTAATACAAATTTATATTCTAAGTTATACTCGTTGCATATTCATATTTTAATATAATAAAGTACTTAGAACCATTTTTGTTTTGTAAAATTTTTTAAATTTAACGAAAAATATAGTAGGGAAAATTGTTTGGGAATGTATGGGAAAGTAGGGAACTTTTTTTGTCCTTGTAGGGTAAACCGAACATTTTCCCTGGCAACATTGACTATGAGCTATAGTCAGATTGACACAAAGCACCCATAGACATGTACCCCTTAATTTTCTTAAATATGTAATTGCGGTTTATCTCCCAGACCTATATGTTACCCCACAAATGCTTATGATTACTAATTCTGTAATGGTGGTTTAGGGTATGATATAGTCGGCCCCGCCCGACTTTCTACTTTACTTACTTGTTAGTATTAAGAAAGGCAACCAGTGCTGCCGCTACTACTTCAATCGAAGTATTTCGCTTCATTTTCACAAAATTTACTTCGTCACTCCTTCTTCCAAAAATCTGCTTCACTTTTTGTCCTGCTTCAAATTTTTAAATTTTTCCCCATATTACCTAATTGTTTTTCCTATTCCTTTAATAACGATGAACATAGCGGTTTTAATCACTGAATTATTAACCGATGTGGACCAATTTTTGCATAGTTGTTAGAGACCATATACTTACACCATGTACCAAATTTCAGCCGGATCGGATAAAATTTGGTTCTCTTAGAGGCTCCGCAAGCCAAATCGGGGGATCAGTTTATATGGGGGCTATATATAATTATGGACCGATGTGGACCAATGTTTGCATGGATGTTAGAGATCATATGCTGAAACCATGTACCAAATTTCAGCTGGATCGGATGAAATTTGCTTCTCTTAGAGTCCCCGCAAGCCAAATATGGGGGTCCGTTTATATGGGGACTATACGTAAAAGTGGACCGATATGGTCCATTTGCAATACCATCCGACCTACATCAATAACAACTAATTGTGCCAAGTTTCAAGTCAATAGCTTCTTTCGTTCGGAAGTTAGCGTGATTTCAACAGACGGACGGACGGACCGACATGCTCAGATCGACTCAGAATTTCACCACGACCAGAATGTATAATCTTAGAGCAATATTTCGATGTGTTACAAACATATACCCCCATCCTATGGTGGAGGGTATAATAAAATGAATCCTATAGTTTTGTTTTCAAGAATGTATGCTACTTCAATTTTATTCAATCTACTCCACTTTTTTCCAAAATCTACTTCACTCAATTTTTCACTAGCGGCAGCACTGAAGGTGTTTTTTACCACGGTTTTGGTTTCCAAAAAAGTTAGATGCAGGATTTTAATTCAATGTGTGGTTTGTAGTTTTATTGTTTGTTGTATTTATTCTAGGCAAATTAGAGACAACTTCAAGAATTATGCAATATTTTAGGTATATTAACACTAGATTTAAGTTATTTTAACTCATGTGCAATATTAGTTTATGGTAAGTATATAAATGTATTTCAATATTTTGTAGTTTTAACAATGTAGATTTAGTCCTTTTTATTACAACCAAGTGCAATATAAATCAAATGTGATATATGTACAAGTAGTTTTATGTAGTTTGTAGATTAGTTTTTACACGCAAAGAAAAAAAACGTTTGGAAAACGTGTACCGAAAACGTTTTTCTTTTGTTAGAGTTTTTTGAATTGCTTCGAAATTTTTACACTTTTATCACCAAAAAAATTCGTTTGTTACAAAGTTTTTATTTTTTCAATAAAAAAAGTTATTTTTGAAACAACAACAGAGTCCATTTCGTTTATATCAAACACTCTTCCTTTCTGACTTTTGGTCTTTAATAAAACACATTTTACAGTTCAAAATTTAATATAGTACAATGTAATGTTGAAAATTTTTTTTCGGAATCTTCGGAACATATGTAGAATGTATGTAAAAAAAAAAAAAAAAAAAAAAAAACTTTGGTCGAAGCAGGGATCGAACCCACGACCCTTGGCATGAGAGTCAGACGTAGCAACCACTGCTCCACGGTGCCAAACTAAATGTTTGTTTCTGTTAAATAAACTTTGTTTATTCGGTTCGTGGGCGCCGCAAGCTATGCTATATAAATATAACTTATATGGATATTTATCTCTTGATGACCATAACAGGTACATAGCTCAGTGGTTAGTGTGTTGGCTTACAAAGTGCATGGTCCGCGGTTCGATTCTCCGTCCAGGCGAAAGGTAAAAAAATTTTAAACATTTATAAAATCGTATAATTTCTTCTACATTGTTTGTATTACAGAAAAAGGTGCTAAAAACTAAAAATCTTCGTGGAAGTGAGAAAGATGTGAGGGAAAAAAATAGCCAGAAAAAATTTTTTTTGAGTTAGTCTTTATGAAATTGTTTTTACATCCTGGAAAAGAATAAACGTTTATCACAAAAAGTATATACTTTTCTTCCAAATACACTTCCTTACAGCGAAAAGCAAATGAGAAACGAACTTTGTTTGTCTAAAATTTCGTTTGGGAGGAAAGAATTATTTTTTTGCGTGTAGGGAATCAATGTGCAATATTTACAAAATTTATGGGAAGGTGCAATAATAGGCGTAAGTAAATTATTTTATTCTTTTTTTATACAAATTTACTGGTAAGTTCAGATAAGTCTTTATGTATATAATTTACAGTTTTGTTGTTGTAATCTATGTCACTTTTTATATTCCCTTTGTTTATTACAGTTTCGTTGAGTTTGTATATTTTAATTCAAACAAATTTAAATTATTTTTTGTTCACACAATTTTAAGTTCACTTTATGTTTTAAGTTTTTAATCTTGGGTTTAACACTTTTGTTTTATATTTTTTTTTGTTTACTGTATTGGTCACGGGGAGAAGCGTACGCTTTGAAAAACCGACTTAGATTAACAAAAAAAGAAGAATCAATGTCATGGCCAGCCTGTTGAAAGTGAAGTTTGGCTCTCATTTACAACAACAATAGGCATGTACTAAAAGGGCTCATATGTATGTGTGACATTTGGAGCAAACCGCTATTTACATGCCTGTAGCATTTAAATAGCACACCATACAGAAACCAATAAGGTGCATAATTTTAGCACACCCTTCAACATTCCGCCCCCCCGTGACCAAGTGTTAAAATATTAATGGCTGAGGTTCCTTATGGGACCGGAAATGATGTATCCCAGCACTGTTTTGTAGGCGTTCACATCGCCAAGTCCGGTGAATGTGGATCCCTCTCGATAAATTGCAGAATAAGTATCCGCACCAAGTTCAATGTCGATGGGTACATTACTTCTCGGGTCTGGGTCGGCAAGGGACTGATCGCTAAAATCTCTTGTAGGGTCTTCGAGTAGAGGGTCCGAATAAGGTCTTCGTGGAAGTTCATCAGTTATGAGCGCGTTTACCTTCAGTGCCCATGTGCTGTTTGTACGACGGGACATAATTTTGAATTTCGTGAACCTTTGACCCTGATATAAAAATGATCTGAGTCCCAAACGTCGAAATGTGGAATATGCGATACGTGACATTGATGATGCTTGACAAATTAGCGCTCTCACTGTCGCCCAACTGTCAACTTCTTCCAAGGCGACTCTTATCATTGCCGTTGGAATGAATACGTGGTCCCATAGATACCTCGTCGATTTCACAGGCACTGATAAAATGGCAGAGGCTAGAGAGTCCTCTAGCTGAGATGCCCCATGCAGAAGTGTATGGTGTCTGTGACTACAACGGCGACAAGTGATGAGACTTTGACAATCAGGTGCCAAATGACTGCGAGCCAAACAGTTTCGGCAGTACCCTCTTCTTTCTACCGTCTCATATCGTTGGTAAGGGGTCTTGTCGCGAAATCTTTGGCAAGAACTAAGGGGATGATCCTCCTGGCAGAGTCCGCAAGAATACTGCCAGTTTGCCGGTCGTTCAACTCTACCAGGATGGACTTCGGCTCGACCACTAGATCGGTTTCTTGCGTGTTGGTGATTGCGTCTGTCATCAGCTCTGGGTCTTCTACCATTATCGTTCTGCTGCTCCTCCTCCAATGGCTCACGGCGTGGTAAATAAGCTGCCATACCTGTAACGAAAACTTTGTGAGTACCGCGGCCTTTCATTTGAAAGTACACGACTAGTCATGCTGAAAATAATTTGACGATTTTTGTGATGGGTCTATTAATTGTACCACGAGACGTACGAATATCAACTACTCTGGTATTTTGGTCAGTCCCGGGATAAGTTTTTACGATGCGACCCATTGCCCAGTCAGTCGGAGGAAATCTCTCATCTTTTATGACCACGAGATCATTTTCTTTAATATTTTCTTGTTGATGCTTCCATTTTGTACGACGGTGTAATTCATTAAGGTATTCTAGCTTCCACCTTCTACAAAAATATTGAGAAATAATTTTAAGACGTTGCCACCGATTTGCAAGCGTAACATTCTGATCTGAAATATCAGGCTCCGCTGGCGCCAACATGGATGTACCAATCAGAAAATGGCCAGGAGTCAAAGGGGACAAGTCATTAGGGTCATCACTAGCCTTACTTAATGGTCTTGAGTTTAGACAAGTTTCAATGCGTGCCAATATAGTGGAAAGTTCTTCGAACGTAAAGCTCATACTAGGAATGAATTTGCGCAAATGAGTTTTAAAGGATTTCACGCCCGCTTCCCACAAACCACCCATGTGAGGAGCGCCAGGAGGTATAAATTTCCAATTAAGGTCATTATGCGAATATTGTTGCAGTGTTTCTGCTTGCAGAGTCTTCATAAACTCGAGCCGATCTTTTTTGAATAGAGCAGCCGCTCCCGTAAAATTCTTCCCATTGTCGGAATAAATGCAAGAAGGGCAGCCTCGTCGAGCAATAAATCTCGCAAAAGCCGCAAGAAAAGACTGCGAGGATAGATCACTTGTAGCTTCTAAATGAACAGCTTTTGTCGCAAAACATACGAAAATACATACGTAGCCCTTTGTTATTAAACAAACCCGAGTTTTGTAATTTTTTATATCGAAGGGTCCAGCAAAGTCAACCCCTGTATTAGTAAATGGTCGGGAAAGAAAAGTTCGCTCAGGTGGAAGTGAGGCCATTATCTGAGACTGGGTGTGTCTCTTAAACAAAATGCATGTTTTACAATTGCGTATAACCTTCTTCACTAAAGGTTTTAGTCTGAATATCCAGAATTCAGATCTCAGGGATTGGGTCATCAATTGATTTCCCCCGTGTATTGTAATTTTATGAGTAAATTCAACAAGAAGTTGTGTTAAACGTGCTTCGTAAGGTAAAATAATAGGGTGCCTTTCATTATAAGTCAATGCAGGCGATTGAACAAGCCGCCCATTGGATCGCATTATACCACCAGAGTCTAAAAACGGATTCATAGTTAATAAACTGCTACTGGATGAAATTCTAATTTTATTTTCCAAGTTTGCATATTCCTTTGCAAAGTAGTGTTTTTGGGTCATGATTATTATACGACGTTTCACGTCTAAAATTTCTTCAGGCCTGATCTCATCAGATCTAATTCTAAGATGTGTACGATTTGAGCCGGTATTTCGCCAAAAGCGCAAAGCATAACACAATACACGATAAGCATGTGACAGCGAAGAAAATCTTATTAAAGGGTCTTCGAATGTAGTGGTTGTCAAAACTTTCACAGCTTTTGCTTCTAGATTTGTATCTCCCAGAATTTCATATGCTGGCCACCTATCTTTAGGCAACTTAAGCCATTGGGGCCCATGCCACCACAACGCATGATTATTCAGATCAGACGGTGAACAACCTCTACTAGCTAGATCGGCTGGATTACTTTCAGAGTCAACGTGTTGCCAATTATGATTACCAACATTCTCTAAGATTTCTGAAACACGATTACCAACAAAGGTACTCCAATTGCATGGAGGCTTTTTCAACCAAGCTAAAACAATCGTTGAATCTGTCCAAAAATGAGTCGTCAAATCGGAGATCGGAAGTTTTGCAATTACTGTGGATGCTAACTTCGAAAGTAAAACAGCACCACACAATTCAAGACGTGGCAATGAAATCTTTTTTATAGGAGCGACTCTAGTCTTAGCCGTTAGAAGATGAGTGTCTACTTGTTTATTAATGTGTTCTACCCTAATGTATAAAGTGGCTCCATAAGCGCTTTCAGACGCATCGCAGAAGCCATGAATCTCTACATTGGACTGGGGAGTGAAGTTAATCCATCGAGGAATTTTTACTAATTCTACTGCAGCACTATGTTTTACAAAATTTTTCCAATTCATGAGTGTAACTGGCTTCAACGTGTCATCCCAGTCAACTTTATCAAGCCATATTTGTTGCATGACTAATTTGGCCACGATAACAACTGGTGCCAACCAACCACACGGGTCAAATAACTTTGCGATTGCGGATAAAACTTCACGTTTCGTATAGTTTGACCTAAGTTCCATGGATGGAGGAGTAAAGGTAAAACAATCACCTGAAATGTTCCATCTGATACCTAGGGTCTTTGTAGATGAGTCTTCAGACAAATCTAACCAGTTTACTGGAAGTAATTGATCTTTCGGCAAATCTTGAATGATGTTGTGATTATTAGTAGTCCATTTCATAAGTTGAAACCCTGCGGATTCCAAAGCTAAGATCAACTGCTTTCTAGATGTTATAGCATCTTCTATTGTGTGTGCCCCTGCTAACACATCATCAACATAAAGATTTTCTTGAAGAATTTTTGAAGCTAAAGGGTATGTGTCAGCAACATCTTCAGCGAGTTGAAGAAGTGTACGAATTGCAAGAAAAGGCGCGCAATTGACTCCAAATGTAACTGTTAAGAGTTCATAATCTTCTAGTGTTTCAGTGGGCGATTTCCGAAAAAGTATACGTTGAAACTGTGTCTGAGACGAATCAAGAAGGATCTGCCTGTACATTTTTGTAATGTCGGCATTATAAACGTATTTGAAGAACCTCCATTTCAATATTTGCAAAACAAGGTCTTGTTGCAGTATGGGACCCGTAAACAAGTTATCATTGAGGCTACGTTTGTTGGACGAAGGACTGGAGGCATTAAAAACTACTCTAAGTTTTGTTGTGAGTCGATCTGGTTTGATAACCGCATGATGGGGCAAATAGTAATTTGGGGTCTTAGCAATTTCATGAGGCGTTATCTTCCTCATGTGTCCCAGTTCCAAATATTCTAAAATGGTTTTGTCATATAATTCTTTTATATCAGGTGTTCTCATTAGTTTTCGCTCCATTCTATAGAATTGAGCCATTGCAATATTCCGAGAACTTCCCAACTCTTCACAATTTTTAAATGGTAGTGTCACAATGTACCTGCCATTTTCGCTTCTTTTTGTGGTTTGTTTGAAATGATTTTCGCAAAATGTGTCATCTTCAGACCTCAAAATACTTTTGGGGGTCTCCTCCATCTCCCAAAATCGTGTGAGTATGCTTTCAATAGAAATTGTATTGTGTAAAGAAATTTTATTATGATCATATGTTCCCTTGGTTATCGGTCCACCGATAATCCATCCGAATACTGTTTTTTGTGCAATAAGTGAACCGATTGACTTCATAGGAGTTGTAATATCAAAAATTAAGGGTCCTATGTCCATACCAATTAGGAGATCAACCGGTTGGCTAATGTGAAAGTTTGGATCTGCCAATTCAAGGTTGACAAAATCGCTCAGCTGAGTCAAACCCAAGTTTCGTGTCGGCAAATTTGATGGCAAAGTTTTTAAAACAGGGGCCCAGACGTCTAATTCAAATCTAGGTTCCAACCGCGAACGCAAAGAGAAAAGACAAGATTTTGTAGATGTTTCTGATAGTATTTGACTGACCCCCGTTACATGAACTAAATTTCTTTTGGACGGAAGAGTCAATTTATTTTTAAGTTTTTCAGTAATGAATGTCGACTGTGATCCAGAGTCAATAATAGCTCTAGCATCATACAATTGCCCTCGAGATTCAATTTGGACAAGAGCTGTAAAAAGTAGAGTGCCACCAGGATGATTCTCCCAAGTTCGATCATTCTGGAGGGTCAAAGTTGTAACATTGTTTTCCAAGCTAGGTGTGGACTGTATTTGTGTTGTCAGAGCAGCAGCACTGGTACAAGGTCGTACTGCCTCTGTCGATGGATCTTGTGAATAAGGTTGGGATTGTATACCCTTATGTAACATAGTGTGATGTTTCATATTACATTCTCTGCAATTATACTTGCTTTTGCAATCTTTTATCCCATGGCTGGATGAAAGACAATTATAGCAGAGATGTGAAACTTTAACCACATGAATTCGGTCATTGATATTCTTTTCTATAAACTTTGGACAATCTCGGATAAAATGTTGTGCCTTACAAAGATGGCATTGTTGTTTGGTCATATTTTGGTTCCTGGATACCAAATTCGCATTAAATTTACTTTTTTCCCCATAACTTTGTGTCTTTTGTGAAATATTTGTATGAAAACTCTTTACGAACTTCCCTTTATCAAATCTGCTTTGATTATTATCATATTTATTTTGAATCTGCTTGTTGAGAATTGGCTTGATATTGCCAACTGACTCAAGCGTTTTGAATTTATGGGTCAGAAATTTGTCAAATTTTTCCCAACTTGGTAGTATTTTACAATCATCAAGTGTATTTTCAAATTCTTCAAGGAAGGATCTTGGTAACTTTGACGAACATAAGTAAATTAAAATTGGATCCCATTCCTTTACTTCGACCCCAATTGTTTCCAGAGTTTGCATGCAACTATTTACGGTTCTTTGCAATTTCTGTAAAGTGTGACTTGATTCTAGCGTTACATTTGGAAGATTAAATAGAATTTTCAACTGTTCGTTCACCTGCATTCTTCGATTTTCGTAGCGATCAGTTAAGTTTTTCCACGCCAATGAAAAGCCCTCGTTAGTCAGAGGGACATTGCTTATTATTTCCCTAGCTTCACCGGCTGTTTTTTGAGTTAAATGAAAAAGTTTTTCAACATTGCTTAATCTCGAATTTTTTATGTAAATTGCCGAAAAAAGATCCCTAAACGTGGGCCATGATGTATATCCCCCTTTGAAAACATCAGTGTCACAAGGAGGTAGCCGTAAGGCTGGAGAAAAATCCCCATCAAAGGGTCGATGAGTCACTGATGATTCTCTTTGTGATTCTTCTTTGGCAGCATCTTCCTTTAACGCAAGAATATCAGCATTCACAGAACTCATTACTCGCTTATATGCCTCCATGGCTTCACTATAATGGGTCCGAAGTTGTGTCTTGTCAATGGGTCTTTCCCCCTCCGTCTGTTCATGATTTCGACAGTCTAAATATGACTTCTTTACATTTTTCCACAGGGTTTCAATTTCTGCTCGTATGGCCTCAAGCGAATGAATATCACCCGTTGTGGTCGCGACAGCATAAGTACTTTCAAAATCATTGAGGTCGTTGATGCAATTGGCAAATCTTTCGCTTTTTACTTTTTCCATTTTGTGCTGTTTAATATCTTACTTCAAGGTTTTCAATTTTTCGAAATCCTCGTGAAGATTGACACAAGTTGTAGAATGCAATTCGGAATAAAACTTCTTTTCAAAAAAGAACACTTTTTTGAAAGAGTTTTTTTTTCGAAATTTAAATTAAACGCCAAAAGTTGTTTTTTTTTTTTGATGAAAGTACTCGCACACAACTTAGAATTTCAGTCTTTATCTTATTCAAAATTAATTTTCTCCCAATTCAGTTAAGCAATTTTTCCAAAAACGGATGAAATATAACCAATTCGTCTTGGGTCACTATGGCGTAGAAACTACAGTTAACGAGGGTCAAATATCCACCTGCTATGAAAATTTCACGAAACCGACAATGGAGATGAACGATTCAAAATGCAAAAATTTTACCAATTTTCGCTGAATGTTTGAAAGTTTAATAAACTTGATAGCGCGGGATATAATTTCGTGAGAGTCGGAGATTATATTTTTTATCGGCTAATTGTTTTTGACAAATATCAACACAACTTTCGAAGAAATTTTTATCCAATTTTGATTAAAGTTGAATTTTAATGCAACATGAAAAAAAACAATTCAAACACAACAGCCAATTTTTCATGTTCTTACATAAGAAAACCATAAGAAACAAGAAACAAATTGGTACGAAAATCCACACAAAAAAATCCAGAAAATGTGATAGTAGTCATCACAAAATTTTTCCAAATTTTCACCAGCGTGATTGATAATCGAATATTAAATATTCTCAAAGTCCAGGGATGATGAGACAAGTATCAAGAAAACCAAATTAAGTTTAATTATTTTCAAAATGTTGACTTAAGTCTTTTTCCAAAAAAAAAATTATTTAAGTTGTTTTGCAAAAAATTTACCGAATATGTTTTTATGTGGAATGGAAAAATTTACATAAATGTCAATGTGTCAAAAGGTAGTTGAAAATGCGAGCGAGTCAAAAATATGGTGGGTCAACAACTTCACCAACATAAATCGCCAAATATTACACGCAACAACAAGTCTACAGCACGAAACAAGTACAGCATACCGGGTAATACATGGATCGCCAGATCTTTCTCTTATGTACAAGGAAAGGGAGAGTCAAAGCCGCCCAATATTCTCTCCTTGTATCGTGCACAAATAAAATGAAAAAAATGGTACTCACTTTGGATGTATATGTGTATGTGTGTAATGTGTGGTTGTGTACTTGCGCGGGAATAGGGTCGCTGGTGTGTCTGTCCACTTCTGAAATTCCGTTGCAACGGGAATTTACTGGCAGGTTAAATTTTTGATTATGTAATTCTTTGATTACGTAACCGAAACTACCGAGTTGGCACTATGTTAAATTGTTCTTGCACTAGGCTCACAATGTTTTTGAGATTTAAAATTTTCAGACTATTTTTAGTTTTTACTACAAAAAATTTTCTGTAAACATCCACTTATTGAATTTACAAATTTTCTTGAATTTTTTCACTTTTTTAACAACTTTTGTTTTTGTAGCTCACAATTTTTATTCCAATACAATTTTTTCTTAGATCCAACCACACAATTTTGAGAGTTTTCACAGGTAAGTGTAAGAAATGTTTTTATTATTTTGCTTTTTATTATTTCTAGGGGAATTTTGCAATATTAGCACGTAAGTATAACACAATTTTGACGTTAAATTTTTTTCAATTAATCCAAGTCTATTTTATTTTTTATAATTTTGTTAATTTTGTAGTACAGTGTAATTTCCAAAATCAACTTTGTCCATCTTCAATTGCTATTTCACAAATTTTATTTTCTCACTATAACAAGTCTTTTTAATTTTCACTTAATTTTCTGTTTGTCCAAAGTATTATTAGCAAAAACACAATTCGGCTTCGAATGGACCAAAATGTTTTTTACCACGGTTTTGGTTTCCAAAAAAGTTAGATGCAGGATTTTAATTCAATGTGTGGTTTGTAGTTTTATTGTTTGTTGTATTTATTCTAGGCAAATTAGAGACAACTTCAAGAATTATGCAATATTTTAGGTATATTAACACTAGATTTAAGTTATTTTAACTCATGTGCAATATTAGTTTATGGTAAGTATATAAATGTATTTCAATATTTTGTAGTTTTAACAATGTAGATTTAGTCCTTTTTATTACAACCAAGTGCAATATAAATCAAATGTGATATATGTACAAGTAGTTTTATGTAGTTTGTAGATTAGTTTTTAGGGAATCAATGTGCAATATTTACAAAATTTATGGGAAGGTGCAATAATAGGCGTAAGTAAATTATTTTATTCTTTTTTTATACAAATTTACTGGTAAGTTCAGATAAGTCTTTATGTATATAATTTACAGTTTTGTTGTTGTAATCTATGTCACTTTTTATATTCCCTTTGTTTATTACAGTTTCGTTGAGTTTGTATATTTTAATTCAAACAAATTTAAATTATTTTTTGTTCACACAATTTTAAGTTCACTTTATGTTTTAAGTTTTTAATCTTGGGTTTAACACTTTTGTTTTATATTTTTTTTTGTTTACTGTATTGGTCACGGGGAGAAGCGTACGCTTTGAAAAACCGACTTAGATTAACAAAAAAAGAAGAATCAATGTCATGGCCAGCCTGTTGAAAGTGAAGTTTGGCTCTCATTTACAACAACAATAGGCATGTACTAAAAGGGCTCATATGTATGTGTGACATTTGGAGCAAACCGCTATTTACATGCCTGTAGCATTTAAATAGCACACCATACAGAAACCAATAAGGTGCATAATTTTAGCACACCCTTCAACAGAAGGCAACCATCAAATTAATACATTATTCTATATTATACTAGGGTGGGGTGTAACCATAACTCCACTTCCGTTAGATTGAGGTTCCGACGAAATTTGCAAAATGGTTGCTTTCCTTTTACAAAATATAGGTATGGTAAGTAATAAAATGATCAAGATGGAAATTGTAGTGCTATTAGTAACTATACTTATTTTTTGGTATTTATTTAAATCGGTAAAATTATCTTCAAATTTAATTTGTTTTATATATAAGTCTTCTAAATTCATTTCAGTAAATGTTTTATTTTCCTTAACTTTAGTTATTAGGTTTGAAAGTACAGGTTTTTCTTTGTATGAAAATTTGTAGTTATAAAATGTTTTGTTTTCTACATTTATTTTGCAATTTTCGAACACAATTGGGAATGTATAACTTGTGTTTAATTTACTTTCCTTACAGTTACAATCGTTACTAAAATTTTTATAAAAGTTTTTAAATAAAATTACTCCTGGTTTTATTTCTTTTATTTCTGTTGTTTTAAACTTTATAAATGTGCAACTTGACATATTTGTTTGTATAATACTTTTAATACAATTATCGTTAACAGTTTGCAAATTTTTATACATGTTAGTGATATTGGGATAAAATACGTTTTTATTACTATCTATGATTATCCGATTTGTTTCAAGGTATAAAGACTTGTTTTCTTTATTAGGGATTGGTTCAAGGATTATTTGGGAAAAGGATGAATTGGTAAATATGGGAATGGATAGGATAATGATTATTTGGTCTTTGTTGAAGGAAACGGCAACTTTTGTTTTTGAATAAGTTTCGAAATTATCCACGATTTCTATTTCTACCTCGTCTAATAAGTCAGTTGGTATCACTCCTAGTTTACTCGTAAAAATTACCCTACCTATGTCGTCTATGTGGTTTTTTAGTAAATTTATGTCACTGTCTATTTGATAAACATGTCTAAGGAATACAACTTCGTCTTCTAAAGTAGATATTCTATTCTGTATTTCATAGCGAAATTTATTAATATACTTGCTAAAGATATATTGTTGTCTATTTATATGTGTGGTTAAATTGGTTAACTATGAGTCGGCCAAAAAAATTCGCCATGTTGCCGGGCGCCAAAATGTGACAACCTTCTTAGCGGATATGGTACAGAGATGTTAGGGCACAGCTTAGCTCGTCGGATGGGGTGGTTCTTTTCCGCTTTTGGGTTGTACATTTTTTAGATGTACCATATTGTTTTATAGGACCAGAGATGGGAACTCTAGCCCTGACTATGTGTACACTGAAAAAACAGTGAACCCTTTTCCATTGCAAAATGAACTAAACTGTAGTAATATTGACCATGACTTAACCCTTAAGATTTTTTTCAACTTGTCTAGTTTATAATTCTCTTAAATTTTAGTTAATCTATAACATTCTATTTTAGTTCATTTTTACAACACCATAAGATTTATATACCCCTACCAAGTTAAAATGTCAGTATTATTTTGGTTTACTTGCTTATTTTTGGGAAACCCGATAATAAAAATTGGTTAACAGTCTCTTTCAAATGTCGACGACTAAACTATTTTTAAATCAATCATTCCACAGTACAGAGAAATTAAATAATTAAAGGAACAACAAACCTTTTTACTATTATGAAAATTTTCATACAATAAAATTAAACTTTCTTTAAGAAAAAGTACTTTATTACAAAAACTTATGATGAAAGTTCTTAATACAATGTTTTTGTGAATGAAAATTATGACCACGTGGAACAAGAAAGTAGTTTATTTTAACTCGCTTTTTGGACATTTTGACTTTTTCTTAGTTTTTTTATTCATCGTAAGTATATTTTTCACATATCTTGCTGAAAAAAATGGAAGGAATAATGAAAATTGTTAAAAATTAACATGTAATAAAATATAATTTTTTAGCTCATTAAATTAGCTTATAACTTACCATATTTGGGGGCATTTTATTAAATGGTGTAAGGAATTCAACTTTTCTTAGATAAACGTACCTCATAAAGTTTGTACCTGAAACAATTAGAGAAATAATGAATTAAGTAATATATTAACTCATAAAATTGTGTTGTTATCGATGTGAAGGACATAATACAATAAATA
Source organism: Haematobia irritans (assembly GCF_050003625.1). Classification (NCBI taxonomy): domain Eukaryota; kingdom Metazoa; phylum Arthropoda; class Insecta; order Diptera; family Muscidae; genus Haematobia; species Haematobia irritans. The sequence continues at coordinate 103,922,909 of NC_134398.1, forward strand.
TTCTTGTTAAAAGAAAGCCAAAGCTTTAATATAAAACTTACCAATTCTCTATTACATTGTACGCTGAGGTTAAAAAGTTATCGAAATTCATTTGGGGTTACTCTGAAATTAAATATTTATTTTTTACATTAAATTTGTTTCCAAAAAATCTAATTAAAGAAATAATATGCATAAAAAAAAACTAAATATTCTGGTTAAAAGAATGTTAAAGAACGCTTACCAATTCATAAAAATGTTTCCAAATTGTTATTCTGAAATTAAATATCTGTTTTTTACGTTAAAAATATTAAATTGGTTTCCAAAAATATTTGATTAAAGTAATACTAAAATAAGGTATTAAAAACATGTAATTTTGATAATAAAAAGTTCATAAAAACGTAAATATTCTAATGAAAAGAAAGCCAATTTTTAAAAGAAAACATACCACTTCTCTATTAAATTATACGCTGAGGAGAAATATAAAAATTTGCCCGAATCCATCTGGGGTTGCTCTTAAATTAGATATTTTTTTACAATAAAGAAAAACATGAAACTGGTTAAAAAATAATAATAATTAGCAAATAATAATATACATAAAGAATATTATTTTTTAAAAGAAAACCACATTGAAAAAAGAACACTTACCTATTTATGATTAAACTATACGCTGAGGTGTAACAAACAATTTTCCACATTCATCTGGAGTTACTCTGAAATTGAATGTATAATCTTAGAGCAATATTTCGATGTGTTACAAACATATACCCCCATCCTATGGTGGAGGGTATAATAAAATGAATCCTATAGTTTTGTTTTCAAGAATGTATGCTACTTCAATTTTATTCAATCTACTCCACTTTTTTCCAAAATCTACTTCACTCAATTTTTCACTAGCGGCAGCACTGAAGGTGTTTTTTACCACGGTTTTGGTTTCCAAAAAAGTTAGATGCAGGATTTTAATTCAATGTGTGGTTTGTAGTTTTATTGTTTGTTGTATTTATTCTAGGCAAATTAGAGACAACTTCAAGAATTATGCAATATTTTAGGTATATTAACACTAGATTTAAGTTATTTTAACTCATGTGCAATATTAGTTTATGGTAAGTATATAAATGTATTTCAATATTTTGTAGTTTTAACAATGTAGATTTAGTCCTTTTTATTACAACCAAGTGCAATATAAATCAAATGTGATATATGTACAAGTAGTTTTATGTAGTTTGTAGATTAGTTTTTAGGGAATCAATGTGCAATATTTACAAAATTTATGGGAAGGTGCAATAATAGGCGTAAGTAAATTATTTTATTCTTTTTTTATACAAATTTACTGGTAAGTTCAGATAAGTCTTTATGTATATAATTTACAGTTTTGTTGTTGTAATCTATGTCACTTTTTATATTCCCTTTGTTTATTACAGTTTCGTTGAGTTTGTATATTTTAATTCAAACAAATTTAAATTATTTTTTGTTCACACAATTTTAAGTTCACTTTATGTTTTAAGTTTTTAATCTTGGGTTTAACACTTTTGTTTTATATTTTTTTTGTTTACTGTATTGGTCACGGGGAGAAGCGTACGCTTTGAAAAACCGACTTAGATTAACAAAAAAAGAAGAATCAATGTCATGGCCAGCCTGTTGAAAGTGAAGTTTGGCTCTCATTTACAACAACAATAGGCATGTACTAAAAGGGCTCATATGTATGTGTGACATTTGGAGCAAACCGCTATTTACATGCCTGTAGCATTTAAATAGCACACCATACAGAAACCAATAAGGTGCATAATTTTAGCACACCCTTCAACATTCCGCCCCCCCGTGACCAAGTGTTAAAATATTAATGGCTGAGGTTCCTTATGGGACCGGAAATGATGTATCCCAGCACTGTTTTGTAGGCGTTCACATCGCCAAGTCCGGTGAATGTGGATCCCTCTCGATAAATTGCAGAATAAGTATCCGCACCAAGTTCAATGTCGATGGGTACATTACTTCTCGGGTCTGGGTCGGCAAGGGACTGATCGCTAAAATCTCTTGTAGGGTCTTCGAGTAGAGGGTCCGAATAAGGTCTTCGTGGAAGTTCATCAGTTATGAGCGCGTTTACCTTCAGTGCCCATGTGCTGTTTGTACGACGGGACATAATTTTGAATTTCGTGAACCTTTGACCCTGATATAAAAATGATCTGAGTCCCAAACGTCGAAATGTGGAATATGCGATACGTGACATTGATGATGCTTGACAAATTAGCGCTCTCACTGTCGCCCAACTGTCAACTTCTTCCAAGGCGACTCTTATCATTGCCGTTGGAATGAATACGTGGTCCCATAGATACCTCGTCGATTTCACAGGCACTGATAAAATGGCAGAGGCTAGAGAGTCCTCTAGCTGAGATGCCCCATGCAGAAGTGTATGGTGTCTGTGACTACAACGGCGACAAGTGATGAGACTTTGACAATCAGGTGCCAAATGACTGCGAGCCAAACAGTTTCGGCAGTACCCTCTTCTTTCTACCGTCTCATATCGTTGGTAAGGGGTCTTGTCGCGAAATCTTTGGCAAGAACTAAGGGGATGATCCTCCTGGCAGAGTCCGCAAGAATACTGCCAGTTTGCCGGTCGTTCAACTCTACCAGGATGGACTTCGGCTCGACCACTAGATCGGTTTCTTGCGTGTTGGTGATTGCGTCTGTCATCAGCTCTGGGTCTTCTACCATTATCGTTCTGCTGCTCCTCCTCCAATGGCTCACGGCGTGGTAAATAAGCTGCCATACCTGTAACGAAAACTTTGTGAGTACCGCGGCCTTTCATTTGAAAGTACACGACTAGTCATGCTGAAAATAATTTGACGATTTTTGTGATGGGTCTATTAATTGTACCACGAGACGTACGAATATCAACTACTCTGGTATTTTGGTCAGTCCCGGGATAAGTTTTTACGATGCGACCCATTGCCCAGTCAGTCGGAGGAAATCTCTCATCTTTTATGACCACGAGATCATTTTCTTTAATATTTTCTTGTTGATGCTTCCATTTTGTACGACGGTGTAATTCATTAAGGTATTCTAGCTTCCACCTTCTACAAAAATATTGAGAAATAATTTTAAGACGTTGCCACCGATTTGCAAGCGTAACATTCTGATCTGAAATATCAGGCTCCGCTGGCGCCAACATGGATGTACCAATCAGAAAATGGCCAGGAGTCAAAGGGGACAAGTCATTAGGGTCATCACTAGCCTTACTTAATGGTCTTGAGTTTAGACAAGTTTCAATGCGTGCCAATATAGTGGAAAGTTCTTCGAACGTAAAGCTCATACTAGGAATGAATTTGCGCAAATGAGTTTTAAAGGATTTCACGCCCGCTTCCCACAAACCACCCATGTGAGGAGCGCCAGGAGGTATAAATTTCCAATTAAGGTCATTATGCGAATATTGTTGCAGTGTTTCTGCTTGCAGAGTCTTCATAAACTCGAGCCGATCTTTTTTGAATAGAGCAGCCGCTCCCGTAAAATTCTTCCCATTGTCGGAATAAATGCAAGAAGGGCAGCCTCGTCGAGCAATAAATCTCGCAAAAGCCGCAAGAAAAGACTGCGAGGATAGATCACTTGTAGCTTCTAAATGAACAGCTTTTGTCGCAAAACATACGAAAATACATACGTAGCCCTTTGTTATTAAACAAACCCGAGTTTTGTAATTTTTTATATCGAAGGGTCCAGCAAAGTCAACCCCTGTATTAGTAAATGGTCGGGAAAGAAAAGTTCGCTCAGGTGGAAGTGAGGCCATTATCTGAGACTGGGTGTGTCTCTTAAACAAAATGCATGTTTTACAATTGCGTATAACCTTCTTCACTAAAGGTTTTAGTCTGAATATCCAGAATTCAGATCTCAGGGATTGGGTCATCAATTGATTTCTCCCGTGTATTGTAATTTTATGAGTAAATTCAACAAGAAGTTGTGTTAAACGTGCTTCGTAAGGTAAAATAATAGGGTGCCTTTCATTATAAGTCAATGCAGGCGATTGAACAAGCCGCCCATTGGATCGCATTATACCACCAGAGTCTAAAAACGGATTCATAGTTAATAAACTGCTACTGGATGAAATTCTAATTTTATTTTCCAAGTTTGCATATTCCTTTGCAAAGTAGTGTTTTTGGGTCATGATTATTATACGACGTTTCACGTCTAAAATTTCTTCAGGCCTGATCTCATCAGATCTAATTCTAAGATGTGTACGATTTGAGCCGGTATTTCGCCAAAAGCGCAAAGCATAACACAATACACGATAAGCATGTGACAGCGAAGAAAATCTTATTAAAGGGTCTTCGAATGTAGTGGTTGTCAAAACTTTCACAGCTTTTGCTTCTAGATTTGTATCTCCCAGAATTTCATATGCTGGCCACCTATCTTTAGGCAACTTAAGCCATTGGGGCCCATGCCACCACAACGCATGATTATTCAGATCAGACGGTGAACAACCTCTACTAGCTAGATCGGCTGGATTACTTTCAGAGTCAACGTGTTGCCAATTATGATTACCAACATTCTCTAAGATTTCTGAAACACGATTACCAACAAAGGTACTCCAATTGCATGGAGGCTTTTTCAACCAAGCTAAAACAATCGTTGAATCTGTCCAAAAATGAGTCGTCAAATCGGAGATCGGAAGTTTTGCAATTACTGTGGATGCTAACTTCGAAAGTAAAACAGCACCACACAATTCAAGACGTGGCAATGAAATCTTTTTTATAGGAGCGACTCTAGTCTTAGCCGTTAGAAGATGAGTGTCTACTTGTTTATTAATGTGTTCTACCCTAATGTATAAAGTGGCTCCATAAGCGCTTTCAGACGCATCGCAGAAGCCATGAATCTCTACATTGGACTGGGGAGTGAAGTTAATCCATCGAGGAATTTTTACTAATTCTACTGCAGCACTATGTTTTACAAAATTTTTCCAATTCATGAGTGTAACTGGCTTCAACGTGTCATCCCAGTCAACTTTATCAAGCCATATTTGTTGCATGACTAATTTGGCCACGATAACAACTGGTGCCAACCAACCACACGGGTCAAATAACTTTGCGATTGCGGATAAAACTTCACGTTTCGTATAGTTTGACCTAAGTTCCATGGATGGAGGAGTAAAGGTAAAACAATCACCTGAAATGTTCCATCTGATACCTAGGGTCTTTGTAGATGAGTCTTCAGACAAATCTAACCAGTTTACTGGAAGTAATTGATCTTTCGGCAAATCTTGAATGATGTTGTGATTATTAGTAGTCCATTTCATAAGTTGAAACCCTGCGGATTCCAAAGCTAAGATCAACTGCTTTCTAGATGTTATAGCATCTTCTATTGTGTGTGCCCCTGCTAACACATCATCAACATAAAGATTTTCTTGAAGAATTTTTGAAGCTAAAGGGTATGTGTCAGCAACATCTTCAGCGAGTTGAAGAAGTGTACGAATTGCAAGAAAAGGCGCGCAATTGACTCCAAATGTAACTGTTAAGAGTTCATAATCTTCTAGTGTTTCAGTGGGCGATTTCCGAAAAAGTATACGTTGAAACTGTGTCTGAGACGAATCAAGAAGGATCTGCCTGTACATTTTTGTAATGTCGGCATTATAAACGTATTTGAAGAACCTCCATTTCAATATTTGCAAAACAAGGTCTTGTTGCAGTATGGGACCCGTAAACAAGTTATCATTGAGGCTACGTTTGTTGGACGAAGGACTGGAGGCATTAAAAACTACTCTAAGTTTTGTTGTGAGTCGATCTGGTTTGATAACCGCATGATGGGGCAAATAGTAATTTGGGGTCTTAGCAATTTCATGAGGCGTTATCTTCCTCATGTGTCCCAGTTCCAAATATTCTAAAATGGTTTTGTCATATAATTCTTTTATATCAGGTGTTCTCATTAGTTTTCGCTCCATTCTATAGAATTGAGCCATTGCAATATTCCGAGAACTTCCCAACTCTTCACAATTTTTAAATGGTAGTGTCACAATGTACCTGCCATTTTCGCTTCTTTTTGTGGTTTGTTTGAAATGATTTTCGCAAAATGTGTCATCTTCAGACCTCAAAATACTTTTGGGGGTCTCCTCCATCTCCCAAAATCGTGTGAGTATGCTTTCAATAGAAATTGTATTGTGTAAAGAAATTTTATTATGATCATATGTTCCCTTGGTTATCGGTCCACCGATAATCCATCCGAATACTGTTTTTTGTGCAATAAGTGAACCGATTGACTTCATAGGAGTTGTAATATCAAAAATTAAGGGTCCTATGTCCATACCAATTAGGAGATCAACCGGTTGGCTAATGTGAAAGTTTGGATCTGCCAATTCAAGGTTGACAAAATCGCTCAGCTGAGTCAAACCCAAGTTTCGTGTCGGCAAATTTGATGGCAAAGTTTTTAAAACAGGGGCCCAGACGTCTAATTCAAATCTAGGTTCCAACCGCGAACGCAAAGAGAAAAGACAAGATTTTGTAGATGTTTCTGATAGTATTTGACTGACCCCCGTTACATGAACTAAATTTCTTTTGGACGGAAGAGTCAATTTATTTTTAAGTTTTTCAGTAATGAATGTCGACTGTGATCCAGAGTCAATAATAGCTCTAGCATCATACAATTGCCCTCGAGATTCAATTTGGACAAGAGCTGTAAAAAGTAGAGTGCCACCAGGATGATTCTCCCAAGTTCGATCATTCTGGAGGGTCAAAGTTGTAACATTGTTTTCCAAGCTAGGTGTGGACTGTATTTGTGTTGTCAGAGCAGCAGCACTGGTACAAGGTCGTACTGCCTCTGTCGATGGATCTTGTGAATAAGGTTGGGATTGTATACCCTTATGTAACATAGTGTGATGTTTCATATTACATTCTCTGCAATTATACTTGCTTTTGCAATCTTTTATCCCATGGCTGGATGAAAGACAATTATAGCAGAGATGTGAAACTTTAACCACATGAATTCGGTCATTGATATTCTTTTCTATAAACTTTGGACAATCTCGGATAAAATGTTGTGCCTTACAAAGATGGCATTGTTGTTTGGTCATATTTTGGTTCCTGGATACCAAATTCGCATTAAATTTACTTTTTTCCCCATAACTTTGTGTCTTTTGTGAAATATTTGTATGAAAACTCTTTACGAACTTCCCTTTATCAAATCTGCTTTGATTATTATCATATTTATTTTGAATCTGCTTGTTGAGAATTGGCTTGATATTGCCAACTGACTCAAGCGTTTTGAATTTATGGGTCAGAAATTTGTCAAATTTTTCCCAACTTGGTAGTATTTTACAATCATCAAGTGTATTTTCAAATTCTTCAAGGAAGGATCTTGGTAACTTTGACGAACATAAGTAAATTAAAATAGGATCCCATTCCTTTACTTCGACCCCAATTGTTTCCAGAGTTTGCATGCAACTATTTACGGTTCTTTGCAATTTCTGTAAAGTGTGACTTGATTCTAGCGTTACATTTGGAAGATTAAATAGAATTTTCAACTGTTCGTTCACCTGCATTCTTCGATTTTCGTAGCGATCAGTTAAGTTTTTCCACGCCAATGAAAAGCCCTCGTTAGTCAGAGGGACATTGCTTATTATTTCCCTAGCTTCACCGGCTGTTTTTTGAGTTAAATGAAAAAGTTTTTCAACATTGCTTAATCTCGAATTTTTTATGTAAATTGCCGAAAAAAGATCCCTAAACGTGGGCCATGATGTATATCCCCCTTTGAAAACATCAGTGTCACAAGGAGGTAGCCGTAAGGCTGGAGAAAAATCCCCATCAAAGGGTCGATGAGTCACTGATGATTCTCTTTGTGATTCTTCTTTGGCAGCATCTTCCTTTAACGCAAGAATATCAGCATTCACAGAACTCATTACTCGCTTATATGCCTCCATGGCTTCACTATAATGGGTCCGAAGTTGTGTCTTGTCAATGGGTCTTTCCCCCTCCGTCTGTTCATGATTTCGACAGTCTAAATATGACTTCTTTACATTTTTCCACAGGGTTTCAATTTCTGCTCGTATGGCCTCAAGCGAATGAATATCACCCGTTGTGGTCGCGACAGCATAAGTACTTTCAAAATCATTGAGGTCGTTGATGCAATTGGCAAATCTTTCGCTTTTTACTTTTTCCATTTTGTGCTGTTTAATATCTTACTTCAAGGTTTTCAATTTTTCGAAATCCTCGTGAAGATTGACACAAGTTGTAGAATGCAATTCGGAATAAAACTTCTTTTCAAAAAAGAACACTTTTTTGAAAGAGTTTTTTTTTCGAAATTTAAATTAAACGCCAAAAGTTGTTTTTTTTTTTTGATGAAAGTACTCGCACACAACTTAGAATTTCAGTCTTTATCTTATTCAAAATTAATTTTCTCCCAATTCAGTTAAGCAATTTTTCCAAAAACGGATGAAATATAACCAATTCGTCTTGGGTCACTATGGCGTAGAAACTACAGTTAACGAGGGTCAAATATCCACCTGCTATGAAAATTTCACGAAACCGACAATGGAGATGAACGATTCAAAATGCAAAAATTTTACCAATTTTCGCTGAATGTTTGAAAGTTTAATAAACTTGATAGCGCGGGATATAATTTCGTGAGAGTCGGAGATTATATTTTTTATCGGCTAATTGTTTTTGACAAATATCAACACAACTTTCGAAGAAATTTTTATCCAATTTTGATTAAAGTTGAATTTTAATGCAACATGAAAAAAAACAATTCAAACACAACAGCCAATTTTTCATGTTCTTACATAAGAAAACCATAAGAAACAAGAAACAAATTGGTACGAAAATCCACACAAAAAAATCCAGAAAATGTGATAGTAGTCATCACAAAATTTTTCCAAATTTTCACCAGCGTGATTGATAATCGAATATTAAATATTCTCAAAGTCCAGGGATGATGAGACAAGTATCAAGAAAACCAAATTAAGTTTAATTATTTTCAAAATGTTGACTTAAGTCTTTTTCCAAAAAAAAAATTATTTAAGTTGTTTTGCAAAAAATTTACCGAATATGTTTTTATGTGGAATGGAAAAATTTACATAAATGTCAATGTGTCAAAAGGTAGTTGAAAATGCGAGCGAGTCAAAAATATGGTGGGTCAACAACTTCACCAACATAAATCGCCAAATATTACACGCAACAACAAGTCTACAGCACGAAACAAGTACAGCATACCGGGTAATACATGGATCGCCAGATCTTTCTCTTATGTACAAGGAAAGGGAGAGTCAAAGCCGCCCAATATTCTCTCCTTGTATCGTGCACAAATAAAATGAAAAAAATGGTACTCACTTTGGATGTATATGTGTATGTGTGTAATGTGTGGTTGTGTACTTGCGCGGGAATAGGGTCGCTGGTGTGTCTGTCCACTTCTGAAATTCCGTTGCAACGGGAATTTACTGGCAGGTTAAATTTTTGATTATGTAATTCTTTGATTACGTAACCGAAACTACCGAGTTGGCACTATGTTAAATTGTTCTTGCACTAGGCTCACAATGTTTTTGAGATTTAAAATTTTCAGACTATTTTTAGTTTTTACTACAAAAAATTTTCTGTAAACATCCACTTATTGAATTTACAAATTTTCTTGAATTTTTTCACTTTTTTAACAACTTTTGTTTTTGTAGCTCACAATTTTTATTCCAATACAATTTTTTCTTAGATCCAACACACAATTTTGAGAGTTTTCACAGGTAAGTGTAAGAAATGTTTTTATTATTTTGCTTTTTATTATTTCTAGGGGAATTTTGCAATATTAGCACGTAAGTATAACACAATTTTGACGTTAAATTTTTTTCAATTAATCCAAGTCTATTTTATTTTTTATAATTTTGTTAATTTTGTAGTACAGTGTAATTTCCAAAATCAACTTTGTCCATCTTCAATTGCTATTTCACAAATTTTATTTTCTCACTATAACAAGTCTTTTTAATTTTCACTTAATTTTCTGTTTGTCCAAAGTATTATTAGCAAAAACACAATTCGGCTTCGAATGGACCAAAATGTTTTTTACCACGGTTTTGGTTTCCAAAAAAGTTAGATGCAGGATTTTAATTCAATGTGTGGTTTGTAGTTTTATTGTTTGTTGTATTTATTCTAGGCAAATTAGAGACAACTTCAAGAATTATGCAATATTTTAGGTATATTAACACTAGATTTAAGTTATTTTAACTCATGTGCAATATTAGTTTATGGTAAGTATATAAATGTATTTCAATATTTTGTAGTTTTAACAATGTAGATTTAGTCCTTTTTATTACAACCAAGTGCAATATAAATCAAATGTGATATATGTACAAGTAGTTTTATGTAGTTTGTAGATTAGTTTTTAGGGAATCAATGTGCAATATTTACAAAATTTATGGGAAGGTGCAATAATAGGCGTAAGTAAATTATTTTATTCTTTTTTTATACAAATTTACTGGTAAGTTCAGATAAGTCTTTATGTATATAATTTACAGTTTTGTTGTTGTAATCTATGTCACTTTTTATATTCCCTTTGTTTATTACAGTTTCGTTGAGTTTGTATATTTTAATTCAAACAAATTTAAATTATTTTTTGTTCACACAATTTTAAGTTCACTTTATGTTTTAAGTTTTTAATCTTGGGTTTAACACTTTTGTTTTATATTTTTTTTTGTTTACTGTATTGGTCACGGGGAGAAGCGTACGCTTTGAAAAACCGACTTAGATTAACAAAAAAAGAAGAATCAATGTCATGGCCAGCCTGTTGAAAGTGAAGTTTGGCTCTCATTTACAACAACAATAGGCATGTACTAAAAGGGCTCATATGTATGTGTGACATTTGGAGCAAACCGCTATTTACATGCCTGTAGCATTTAAATAGCACACCATACAGAAACCAATAAGGTGCATAATTTTAGCACACCCTTCAACAGAAGGCAACCATCAAATTAATACATTATTCTATATTATACTAGGGTGGGGTGTAACCATAACTCCACTTCCGTTAGATTGAGGTTCCGACGAAATTTGCAAAATGGTTGCTTTCCTTTTACAAAATATAGGTATGGTAAGTAATAAAATGATCAAGATGGAAATTGTAGTGCTATTAGTAACTATACTTATTTTTTGGTATTTATTTAAATCGGTAAAATTATCTTCAAATTTAATTTGTTTTATATATAAGTCTTCTAAATTCATTTCAGTAAATGTTTTATTTTCCTTAACTTTAGTTATTAGGTTTGAAAGTACAGGTTTTTCTTTGTATGAAAATTTGTAGTTATAAAATGTTTTGTTTTCTACATTTATTTTGCAATTTTCGAACACAATTGGGAATGTATAACTTGTGTTTAATTTACTTTCCTTACAGTTACAATCGTTACTAAAATTTTTATAAAAGTTTTTAAATAAAATTACTCCTGGTTTTATTTCTTTTATTTCTGTTGTTTTAAACTTTATAAATGTGCAACTTGACATATTTGTTTGTATAATACTTTTAATACAATTATCGTTAACAGTTTGCAAATTTTTATACATGTTAGTGATATTGGGATAAAATACGTTTTTATTACTATCTATGATTATCCGATTTGTTTCAAGGTATAAAGACTTGTTTTCTTTATTAGGGATTGGTTCAAGGATTATTTGGGAAAAGGATGAATTGGTAAATATGGGAATGGATAGGATAATGATTATTTGGTCTTTGTTGAAGGAAACGGCAACTTTTGTTTTTGAATAAGTTTCGAAATTATCCACGATTTCTATTTCTACCTCGTCTAATAAGTCAGTTGGTATCACTCCTAGTTTACTCGTAAAAATTACCCTACCTATGTCGTCTATGTGGTTTTTTAGTAAATTTATGTCACTGTCTATTTGATAAACATGTCTAAGGAATACAACTTCGTCTTCTAAAGTAGATATTCTATTCTGTATTTCATAGCGAAATTTATTAATATACTTGCTAAAGATATATTGTTGTCTATTTATATGTGTGGTTAAATTGGTTAACTATGAGTCGGCCAAAAAAATTCGCCATGTTGCCGGGCGCCAAAATGTGACAACCTTCTTAGCGGATATGGTACAGAGATGTTAGGGCACAGCTTAGCTCGTCGGATGGGGTGGTTCTTTTCCGCTTTTGGGTTGTACATTTTTTAGATGTACCATATTGTTTTATAGGACCAGAGATGGGAACTCTAGCCCTGACTATGTGTACACTGAAAAAACAGTGAACCCTTTTCCATTGCAAAATGAACTAAACTGTAGTAATATTGACCATGACTTAACCCTTAAGATTTTTTTCAACTTGTCTAGTTTATAATTCTCTTAAATTTTAGTTAATCTATAACATTCTATTTTAGTTCATTTTTACAACACCATAAGATTTATATACCCCTACCAAGTTAAAATGTCAGTATTATTTTGGTTTACTTGCTTATTTTTGGGAAACCCGATAATAAAAATTGGTTAACAGTCTCTTTCAAATGTCGACGACTAAACTATTTTTAAATCAATCATTCCACAGTACAGAGAAATTAAATAATTAAAGGAACAACAAACCTTTTTACTATTATGAAAATTTTCATACAATAAAATTAAACTTTCTTTAAGAAAAAGTACTTTATTACAAAAACTTATGATGAAAGTTCTTAATACAATGTTTTTGTGAATTAAAATTATGACCACGTGGAACAAGAAAGTAGTTTATTTTAACTCGCTTTTTGGACATTTTGACTTTTTCTTAGTTTTTTTATTCATCGTAAGTATATTTTTCACATATCTTGCTGAAAAAAATGGAAGGAATAATGAAAATTGTTAAAAATTAACATGTAATAAAATATAATTTTTTAGCTCATTAAATTAGCTTATAACTTACCATATTTGGGGGCATTTTATTAAATGGTGTAAGGAATTCAACTTTTCTTAGATAAACGTACCTCATAAAGTTTGTACCTGAAACAATTAGAGAAATAATGAATTAAGTAATATATTAACTCATAAAATTGTGTTGTTATCGATGTGAAGGACATAATACAATAAATATTCTTGTTAAAAGAAAGCCAAAGCTTTAATATAAAACTTACCAATTCTCTATTACATTGTACGCTGAGGTTAAAAAGTTATCGAAATTCATTTGGGGTTACTCTGAAATTAAATATTTATTTTTTACATTAAATTTGTTTCCAAAAAATCTAATTAAAGAAATAATATGCATAAAAAAAAACTAAATATTCTGGTTAAAAGAATGTTAAAGAACGCTTACCAATTCATAAAAATGTTTCCAAATTGTTATTCTGAAATTAAATATCTGTTTTTTACGTTAAAAATATTAAATTGGTTTCCAAAAATATTTGATTAAAGTAATACTAAAATAAGGTATTAAAAACATGTAATTTTGATAATAAAAAGTTCATAAAAACGTAAATATTCTAATGAAAAGAAAGCCAATTTTTAAAAGAAAACATACCACTTCTCTATTAAATTATACGCTGAGGAGAAATATAAAAATTTGCCCGAATCCATCTGGGGTTGCTCTTAAATTAGATATTTTTTTACAATAAAGAAAAACATGAAACTGGTTAAAAAATAATAATAATTAGCAAATAATAATATACATAAAGAATATTATTTTTTAAAAGAAAACCACATTGAAAAAAGAACACTTACCTATTTATGATTAAACTATACGCTGAGGTGTAACAAACAATTTTCCACATTCATCTGGAGTTACTCTGAAATTGAATATTTATTTTTTAAATTGAATAATAAAAATTAAATTAGATAAAACAATTTCAACTTTCCATTTCAGCATTTTTTCCTAAATATTGAACATTCTTAATAACTTTTTTCTAAGCTACCGATCATCACTTCGCCATTGTACACCTCATCGCTAAAATATGAATAGCTTTCATTTAAAAGTTTTAATAAACAAACACCAATATATGTCTTAAAAAACCAAAATATTCCATACCTTTATATTCCCTTGTCACATACTTGCTAAAAAGGTGCAACAGCCCACGCCAACGCCAACTATACAACTGAAGCATGCCAAACAAAACCAAAACATGTCTACAGCAACAAAAACACATGTGCCTTCATTGAAAACAACAGCTCATCCAGACAAATAATTCATTCACGAATAATAAACACACACAAACCACTGAAAGAACAAAAATAAAAACAACCCCACGCTCAGATATACACAACATCCCCATCACTCGCTACCATTTCTCATTATTGCATTGCATGCTCTCACTCTCAAAAAAATTTCAAGTAACATCATCTTTACATTAAACATATTCCACTTTGACGAGAAAGATCTCTGTACTATGCATTAGTTCATCGCATCTGTCCACAATTTACTCTAAAAACAATACTCTTAAATGCATATCAGTATAAGAACGATGAAACGTTTAACTTAAAATTAGCAAAAACTTCATGAAATGATATCTACCCATTTTTGACGAAAATGTCTATAAATTTAATTACATGTGAACTAAAACTATTTCATCGAGAAATGTTGTACCAACTATTATTAACTATAGGAATTGCCAGTATGAAATTGCTATTCGCTTTCAAGTTCAATTTTCGTAAAAAATTATTTTCTCATACAAAAACTCTTTATAGTAAATTACACTTATTACTTAGAAAGTATTTTACATTTCATAAGTAGTTTTATAGTATGACGAAAGAATTATTAATTATTATTAACTACCAGTTAAGAAAATTTTTAAGGAAATTTCCATCGTATTTTGTAGGCTATGAACTAAACGATTGCTACTTAAAATTTGTAAAATTTCCTTTCGAGTAGTTAATTTTCGTTAAAGATACGAAAAATGAACTAAAATTCTGGAAAATTCTTGTAATAAATTATTGTAAAAATCTTCTTAAATTTACGAGACACTTTTTTTTCTGTGTATGATGGTATGTGTAATATTTATGTAGGTGTCCAGAGCAAGGCCGTAGCCAGGATTTTAATTCGGGGGGGGGGGGGGGGGGGGTTTCAACTTAAAAAAAATATTCATATAATCTCATGTGTAGAAAATTTTAATTATGCATAGGTATGTATACAATATTTTTATAATATTAAATTGAACCGACGGGCTTTTTGGGCAGCAAATAAATCAATGACTTCTTCAGTCGGCACATTTATTCGGCGATGAACCGACATTAATGCCAATCCTTTGAGTCTACTCTCGCTAGTCGAATTTCTAAGATACGTCTTTAATCTCTTCCATGGCTGAATAAGGAGGTTGAATCACGATAACAAAAACAACAAATTTCAATATGTTGTTTACAATTTTAAGAAGTCAAAATCAGCTGATAAAAGAATCGTATGGCATTGGTAAAAGTGGCAATTATTTATTCTTTCAATTGTCCTGAAAAAATAATTCAAATCCAGAGAAAAATAAAGGTTCAAATTTAATTGCGTCACCTATGAGTTATTGTGAAGTGGATAATTCATTCGAGGAACGCCGATATGAGACCAAAGTTAATAATGGAAGTCAGTCAAATGGATATTCGCCATCTATGAACAAAAACAGTTTATAATGCAGTTTAAAAACTGATGTTCGTGGTATTTTGGGTCTGGAATATGTTATCAAGATACTCAAGTCATCTTTGAACAATTCTCCAGCTATGAATGAACGAAAAAAGAATGCGATTCTATATTATCGATTTTTTATTTCGGTAGAAAATGTTGTCAACATTTTATTTCTATATAGAAATTTTGCAAAATTTTATTTTTATATAAAATTTTGTCAAAATTTTATTTCAATTGAAAATTTTGTAAAAATTTTATTTCTATAGGAAATTTTTGCAAAATTTTATTTCTATAGAAAAAATTTTGCAAAATTTTTTTTCTATAGAATTTTTTTGCAAAATTATTTCGGCATAAGCCGGCTATCATACAAAACCTTTTTTCGGAGGGTTCAAGTGTGGTTCATTGTTGGGTTTAATGAACTGCCTGAATTTATTCTGATAATTGGTTGATAGTTTTGTTGCAAATAGAGGATGCTGATAAGGAATGTGGTAATTCCGAAACCATCCAACCAACAAACGAATGGAAAATTTTATTTCTATAGAAAATTTTTGCAAAATTTTATTTATATAGAAAATTTTGTCAAAATTTTATTTTCTTTAAAAAATGAGTCTCTTGACAATAATATTCAAGTGAAATTTTTGTTGAAATTTAGTAACAAGTACCTTTCCGATCAAAAAATACCTTTTTTGTACTTTCTTAAAAATTGTATTTTCCATCCCTGAGTAACTGGCAAAGTGACCAAAATTTTTAAAATATGCACGTTTGGAAATATCTCTTTATTGCTTCCATCGCTAAATTAGGCAGGTTCTTTTCGCAGGTTTTGCTCCATTTCATTTACACACGTGTGTTTGGCTGTTTCGTTGTTGTTCTATGGCCAAACAAAGCGAGCCATGTTCACAAAAAGAACAACAAACACACATAAAAAGCAGAAATACATTTTCCAAACATGAAATTTGTGGTGCGAGAACAAAAACAATTTGTTTTTTTCGACCGTCGTTTGACGGGCTTCTCAACTAGTATTCTATGATTTGTGCAAGTTTTATAGGTAAGCATTTTTCAAAATAAAACCTCCAGCTTTTCTTCAACATCTTCGATAAGATTTTTCTATGCAGCTAAAAATATATATTTATTTATATAAAAATATTCATTCATTTCGAGGGGGGGTTTGATCCCCCTCATCCTGAATACGGCCTTGGTCCAGAGGCGGTATGTCGTATTTGACATAAATATGCTATATTACTGAAACGGGTGAACAAAGTTAATGCTTTTTGAATTTTGCCAACGGATTTCGAATCCATGGGAACAAGATGTTATTGTCCCTAGCGGCTGCCCTCCCCCTATGGCAATGAATGTCATCCTTGGTATTTTCCTCGCCGGTTATATATATTGGAAAATATCCCTAAAATTAACATATAAATTATTTAACACATATTAGTTTAGTTTTTAATTTATCACATATCAATATATATATTTTTTTGCATTTTTTGTAAAAATAATTTTAATAATAATAACAGTAACTAATTACATTAAATATACATACATATATAACAATTCTTTTTATATTTATACAAAATACTAAACAATTATGGTAACATATAGATATATATATTTTTATACCCTCCATCATAGGATGGGGGTATGTTAACTTTGTCATTCCGTTTGTAACACATCGAAATATTGCTCTAAGACCCCATAAAGTATATATATTCTGGGTCGTGGTAAAATTCTGAGTCTATCTAAGCATGTCCGTCCGTCCGTCTGTTGAAATCACGCTAACTTCCGAACGAAACAAGCTATCGACTTGAAACTTGGCACAAGTAGTTGTTATCGATGTAGGTCGGATGGTATTGAAAATGGGCCATATCGGTCCACTTTTACGTATAGCCCCCATATAAAGGGACCCTCAGATTTGGCTTGTGGAGCCTCTAAGAGAAGCATATTTCATCCGATCCGGCTGAAATTTGGTACATGGTGTTGGTATATGGTCTCTAACAACCATGCAAAAATTGGTCCACATCGGTCCATAATTATATATAGCCCCCATATAAACCGATCCCCAGATTTGGCTTGCGGAGCCTCAAAGAGAAGAAAATTTCATCCGATCCGGCTGAAATTTGGTACATGATGTTGGTATATGGTCTCTAAGAACCATGCAAAAATTGGTCCATATCGGTCCTTAATTATATATAGCCCCCATATAAACCGATCCCCAGATTTGGCTTGTGGAGCCTCTATGAGAAGCATATTTCATCCGATCCGGCTGAAATTTGGTACATGGTGTTGGTATATGGTCTCTAACAATCATGCAAAAATTGGTCCACATCGGTCCATAATTATATATAACCCCCATATAAACCGATCCCCAGATTTGGCTTGCGGGGACTCTAAGAGAAACAAATTTCATCCGATCCGGCTGAAATTTGGTACATGACGTTGGTACATGGTCTCTAACAACCATGCAAAAATTGGTCCACATCGGTTAATAATTATATATAGCCCCCATATAAACCGATCCCCAGATTTGGCTTGCGAAGTCTCCAAGAGAAGCAAATTTCATCCAAGCCGGTTGTAATTTGGAACATGGTGTTAGTATATGATCTGTTTGTGTGGGGGCAAAAATTTTCCCACTTTTCTTTTAATTTAATTTATTTGACTATATTTTTTTTAGGTTTGTTTATGTCAATGTGTCACTTGTTTTGTTGTTGTAATTTAGCCGTTCGATTTTACCGTTTTAGTTTTAATAAAAGTCACTGTTTAATTTATATTTAATTTTCTTCACAATGTTTTGTTTTATTGATTTGAAATTAGTGTCACAAAAAATTCACTTTGAATTATGATTTAAACGTTTTATTTTCACTTGATGTTTGTTTGGGTTTTTTTTAGTCGAGCGCACCGAATACAAAGCAAGTCGTTCACCAACTGACTTTCTTGTTTCCCTTTATATCGGTCAAGGGCAAAATTAAAAGAAAAAAAGATCACAGGCAACAACAATAACAATACCAAAACTCACTCTCTACACTGGATGTAGATGATGTTGAGTGTTGTTATTGTTGTTGTTACTCCTAACAGTCTTTCCAATAAGAAACAAAGAACAAATGAAAACAAACCAAACATCAAATGAATGTTGAAAATTAAAATGTAATACGAAAGTAATGTTAAAAGTAATTCAAAATAAACAAAATATGAAAGAATAAGAATACAAATGAATAAGGAAATTAAGGAAACTGATCAAATGAAAAGAATAATGGCAATGGAGATAATGAAATGAAAAATAAAAAAATGAAAAAAAAAAACAAATGATATTAGTTTAATGTCGTTTGACATTAAACATGCCGGCCTCCCAGTGATTCTTCACCAAAGTCGCCCCATGGATCCGCTAAAAGTATAGCCAAGTGCTGTTTTGATGGCGCCTGGTACGTTGGTTTCAAGAGAGCCGTTGCGCCATAGGTCTGCGAAGTAATCTGAACCCAGTTCGATGTCAATTGGAGTGTTGCACTTGAAGTCGAGATCAGCCAATGTGTCGAGCGAGAAGTCTTTGTCCGGATTAGATAATATAGGTCCATCATAGGGTTTTCGAGGGAGGTCGCTGGTCAATTTGAAGGTCGACTAGGTGTTCGGGATTTCCGTTCCTGTGAAGTTGAGTCTCTATCGGTTGACAGGCTTCGTCGGCGTATAGATTCCCGAGGACTAGGTCTTTCTTCACGTGGTAGAGGTCGGTTATCATGTGGTTGAGGTCGATTGTCACGGGATTGAGGTCGATTGTCACGTGGTTGAGGTCGTTCAACACATGACTTAGGTCGTGGCTCCGCACGTTCCTCAGATTTGGCGTGCATTTCTTTGATTTGTGGTGCGTAATGTAGAAGCGTGTTATGTCTGGCATTGCATATCTGGCAACTTAACTTGGACAATCACGGCGTATGTGGGAACAAGCGAGGCAGTTTATGCAGTAAAAATGCTGACAGACGATTTCAAAGCGCTCGGACGGCCCTTGGCTCAAAAACTTGTGACAGGTCTTGATGGGGTGATCCTGTTTACAGAGACCACATGAGTAAATCCATCCCTTGGGTCTGCTGCTGTGTCGATCAGTGGTTGTTTGTTTGGCTGCCATTTCTGAAAAGAGGAACATATATAGTGCGGATCGTAGCTAATTTATGTATGTATTTAATTGGAGAGGAATCAGTTTAGTTATAGGTCTTCGAATGACACCATTGGATGTCTTAAGGTCAACTACACGGCTATTATCGTCTGATCCTGGATAAAGATGAATAATTCTTCCTAGTTTCCAATCATTCGGAGGAAGTCTGTCATCCTTGATTATTACGAGGTCATGAATTTTCACATTTTCTTGCTGTCTCTTCCACTTATACCTACGGTGTAGTTCTTTCAGATACTCAGTCTTCCATCGTTGACAAAACTGCTGAGAAATTATCTTCAAACGCTTCCATTGTCTGATATTGTCTGAAGATAGGTCTGGTTCCGCTGGAGATAAAATTGGGGCACCAATTAGAAAATGTCCCGGTGTAAGTGGAGAGAGGTCATTTGGGTCATCACTAGCGGGACTTAGAGGCCTCGAATTGAGGCAACTTTCGATACGAGCCAAAATCGTTGAAAGTTCCTCAAAGGTGAAGGTCATGTCAGGAATCGCCTTTTTTAGGTGAGATTTAAAAGATTTCACCCCGGTCTCCCATAGGCCGCCCATATGTGGGGCACCGGGTGGAATGAAATTCCATTCGATGTCCTGAGATGAATGTCGAGTGATAAGGTCGGACTGTAAATGTTTGAAGAACTCTAACCGATCCTTTTTCAACATTTCTGCTGCTCCCGTGAAGTTGGTTCCGTTATCCGAAAACATTTTTGCAGGACAACCCCGTCTACCAATAAATCGGGCAAAAGCAGCGAGAAAAGCTTGGGTCGTGAGGTCGCTAGTGGCCTCCAAATGTACGGCTTTGGTTGAAAAGCATACAAAGATGCACACGTAACCTTTTGTAATGAGGCATGCTCTACCTGTATAATTTCGAATATTAAAAGGTCCGGCAAAGTCAACTCCTGTGTTGTGAAAAGGTCTTGTGAAAGTACTCCGTTCAGGAGGAAGAGAAGCCATGATTTGGTTTCTCGTATGTTTTCTGTACAAAATGCAAGTCTTACAGTGATTTATGATGAGTTTCACAAGAGGTTTAAGTCGAAAGATCCAAAATTCTGTTCTTAAAATACGAATCATCAGTTGACTGCCGCCGTGTAAAGTCGATTTATGAGTATGCTCAACAAATAATCGTGCAAGTCGGCAATCATGGGGAATCAAGATGGGATGTCGTTCATTAAATGTCAAAGATGGCGACTTCGTAAGACGTCCATTTGATCTCATAATGCCAGGTGTATCTAAGAATGGATTTAATGTCAAAAGTGAACTGGTTGAAGCTATCTGAAGCTTTTTCGAGAGTTGAGTATATTCCTCTCCAAAATGATGTCGTTGTGTTATTATGATAAGTCGAGTTTTAACAATTTTAATTTCATCGGAAGAAATTTCATTAGACGTTGATCGAAGTTGAATTCTTTTGGATCCTGTATTTCTCCAAAACCGAAATACATAAGCGAGAACACGGTATGCTCGAGAAAGACTAGAAAATCGCTCCAATGGATCTTCGTAAGTCGTTGTTAAGAATGACTTAACCGGCTTTATTTCCAAAGTTGTTTCAACCGTTTGTTTGGGAACCGGCCAGCGGCTTTTTGGTTCCTTCAACCAGGAAGGTCCGTACCACCACAAGTCGTAAGTCTGTAGATCAATCGACGAACATCCCCTCGTAGCGATGTCTGCTGGGTTATATCGAGATTCTACATGTCGCCAGTTTTAAGTTCCTACTTTTTCTGTAATTTCAGCAATTCTATTTCCAACGAAGGTGTTCCAGGTACAAGAAGGTCGATTTAGCCATGATAGGACAATTGTTGAGTCGGTCCAGAAATGTAGGTCATATGAGGTCAACTGTAAACGTGGCACTGTAGAAGATACCAAAGTCGAGAGTAAAACTGCGCCACAAAGTTCAAGTCTCGGTAACGACAGCTTTTTGATCGGGGCTACAAGAGTTTTAGCAACTAACAAATGGCTCTTTATGTCGTTCTTCGTTTGAAGTCGGATGTATAAGGTTGCAGCATAAGCTCTCTCCGAAGAGTCGCAAAAACCATGTAATTCTACTTTGGATTCTGGTGTGAATTGTACCCAGCGAGGTATTTTGACACTTTGAATATCAGGACAGGTCTTTAGGAAATTTTGCCATGCTATACAGGTCAGTGGTGTTAGCCCATTGTCCCATCCGACTTTGTCCAGCCAGATTTGCTGCATGATGAGCTTGGCGACGACTATAATTGGCGCTAACCAGCCACATGGGTCAAAAAATGGTTGAAAGAACCTCTCGCTTAGTATACGAGGGTTTAATTACAATTTCAGGTTGGGGAAATGAAAATGAGTCCGCTTTAATGTCCCATTTTATCCCTAAGGTCTTGGTTCCAATATTTTCGGACAAAGTCAGGCAATCTAATGATAGAAGTTTTTCTTCAGGAAGGTCTTTGATGACTTGAGGATCATTGGAAGTCCATTTCATGAGGTCAAACCCGGCAGATAGTAACGCACTTTCTAGTTGCTTTCTAGAAATGATTGCCTCATTGACCGTATGCCCTCCTGCTAGAACGTCGTCAACGTACATGTTTTCCTCTAAAACTTTAGCAGCCAAAGGATGAGAATGTCGAACGTCTTCAGCTAGCTGTAGTAAGGTCCTTATTGCCAAAAATGGGGCACAATTGACTCCAAAGGTCACTGTTTGAAGTTCAAAGTCCTCAATTGGGTCCTTAGGGGATTTCCGAAACAATATTCGCTGATATTGAGTTTGTGATGGGTCGACTAGTATCTGACGATACATTTTGGTAATGTCCGCGTTGTAGACATATTTGAAAAGTCTCCACTTCAAAGTCTGTAGAACGAGGTCCTGCTGAAGAATAGGTCCAGGGTACAAAATGTCGTTAAGACTTTTCTTGTTAGAAGTCGGAGACGACGCGTTGAAGACAACTCTCAATTTAGTTGTAACACGGTCTGGTTTTATCACCGCGTGATGCGGCAAATAGTAGTTAGGTCTTTTCGGAATCTCAGAATGATGTATATTTCTCATATGTCCTAGGTCTAGGTATTCAAGTATTACTTGATCATACTGCTGTTTGCTGTCAGGCTTCGTACTGAGCATCTTTTCCATCCGTAGAAACTGCGCCATTGCTATACTGCGCGAATGTCCAATTTCTTCACCCTTTTTGAATGGAAGGGTAACAACGAATCTTCCTGAACTGTTTCGGTAGGTCGTAGTTTGGAAGATTGTTTCGCAGGTCTTGTCCTCCTCTGACCTCAAAATGGGTTTTGGGGTCTCCTCCACCTCCCAAAATTGTGTGAGGATTTTATCGAGGGCAACTGCATTGAAAAGTGATATCTCATTTTTCGATTCAGTCGATTTCTCCACTGGTCCCCCCACAATCCAGCCAAATACTGTCTTTTGTGCCAAAAGGGAGCCGAGTGGACGAATCGGAGCTGCTAAGTCGAAGATTGAGGGGCCTAGGTCTAGTCCTATGAGAATGTCAATTGGTTGGCTTACGTAGAAGTGCGGGTCTGCCAGAGGTTGTTCAAATGTACTGATGTTGATGTCTAGGTCTTTAGGCGGCAAATTAAATGGTAAGGTTTTTAGAACTGGAGCCAAACTGGAGTTTGAAATTGGGTTCCACCTTTGAGCACAGTGTGAAAATACAAGCCTGGGTTGATGTTTCAGTCACTGTTGGACTCAAACCTGAGACATGCACTAAGTTCCGCTTGGTCGGAAGTCTAAGTCGGTTTTTCAATTTGTCGGAGATAAAAGTCGATTGAGATCCGGGATCTATGATCGCTCTAGCTTCGTATCTCTGACCATTCGATTCTATTTCAACAAGGGCTGTGAAGAGTAATGTCTCTCTAGACTGAGGTCTAAGCGCAGGTCGATTAGCCTCTCGGAGAGCTAAAGTCGTGATGTGAGGTTGTTCAGTATCTGGTATGGACTGTATAGTTGTTGTAAAGGCTTGAGCACTGGTACTAGGTCGTACGCTGGCGTCTTGTTCAAGTGACATGGTCGATGCGCCATTACCTTTGTGTAAAAGTGTGTGATGTCGTTGATTGCAAGTTCGGCAGTTATAGTTACTTTTGCAATCTTTGATGTGGTGGTCTGCTGTGAGACAATTGAAACATGATCGACTATTTTTTACAAAATGAATACGATTCTAAAAATTTAGGGCATTTTCCCAACGTGTGACTTTCTTTGCAAAGTTGGCATGTTACTGCGGTGAGAGGTTGAGGTGCTTTTTTTGAATTAGGTCTCATTTTAGTTTTTTCTTCTATTTTCGTCTGGAAAGTATGAATGCGCCGATCTATTGGATTGTATGTCTTTTCCTGAGGTTTGCTGTTTGATTTTGAGGTCGACGGCTGAACATTGCCTACGGATTCTAAAGTCTTGAACTTTTGGGTCAAGAAATCATCAAAATTACGCCATGAAGGCATTTGAGAACTGTCGTCTAGATTCTTTTCGAAGTCTTCTAAATAATTTCTCGGTAATTTCTGAGAGCATAAATTTATTAAAATCGGATCCCATGACGTGGTAATGATGTCCAAGGTCTTTAATGTCTGTAAACATCCAGTTACTGTGCGTTGAAGCAATTTGAGTGAGGAGCTTGAATGTACAGATACAGTGGGAAGGTCAAATAATGTACGAATTTGCTCATTGACTTGCATACGCTTGTTTTCGTAGCGATCTGCTAGACTTTTCCAAGCGATGTCAAAACCTTCGTTAACAAGTGGCACGTGGGATATAATCTCTCGCGCCTCGCCTCCAGTTTTCTGGTTTAAATGGTAAAGTTTTTCAACCCCACTAAGTCTCGGATTTTTCATTTTTCGAGAAAAGGTCGCGAAAAGTTGGCCAGGTCTTGTAGCTGCCATAGAAAACGTCCGTGTCGCATGGTGGCAACTTTATGGCATACTCATGGGATCTGTCAAAGCCCGCTGAGCTAGGGGCTGAAAGTCTCTCTGATTTCTCTGGAGGATGGTTGAGGAAGAAAGAGCTTCTTTTGAGTGAGCTGACAACAAGTTTGTAGGACGAGAGAGCCTTTCTATAAGTCTCACGCAAAACTTTTAAGTCAATTGCTTTTTCCCCTTCTGGTGCTTTATAATCTCTACATATCTCGTATGACCTTTGAACTTGGGTCCATAAATGGTCCACGTGAACGCGTAACACCTCTAGAGAGTGCACATCTTTTTCGGCAGGTCTATTTGATTCAGCCTGCTCAAAGTCCATAAGGTCGTTAAAGGCATTAGTAAATTTCTCAGAAACGCTCATTTTGAAAAAGTAGGTCGAAAATAAAAAGAATTGAAAAAATCCCACGAAATGTCAATATTATAGGTCAACTGACGTTGGTATGTTGAAAGTTTATCAAAAATCGAGAAATTTCAAATGAAAAAATTTCCAAAAAATGTCCCCGCAAAATTTCAAAAAAGGTCCGATCTGGCAACTCAATTTACCGATTCGCCAATATGTAAACAAATGAGTCGATGAGAGCGAATAAATCGGGATGAAGAGGAAAGCAAAAGTGATTGTACTTACTCCGTTGCTTTTTTGCGAGTGTAAAGAAGTGAAGTCTCTTTGTTGTAATCGTTGAGAGGTCTTGATAAACGGAGGTCTACAAGAAAAAGAAAAAATCACTTTGAGGTCAACACTTTTGAAAATTTTGTTTTATGAATTTTTTCCGTTAGAATTTACAGTTGCTTTTTACAAAACGTCACTTATTTTGAAATCTTGATTTGCACTTATGTAATGTCACACAACCTTATTTGCTTTGACTGCTTTTATGTATTTTATTTCACATGTCGCAATTTTTTTTTCTTCAGAAAAATTTAAAATTTTCCGAAAAGGATGTCACTGGAATTTGCACAAGTTACTTTTCTTGCACTTTTCGTCTATGTCACGTTTTCCTCTTCAAGATTTCAAAAAACATTAACTAATTTTCCTCAAGATAATTTTCAGTCACCAACAATTTACTAATTTTTTCCTTTTTATTATTATATATATTTTTTCCTTTACTACAGTATGTCTTTCACCACAGATTTTGTTTTTGTTGTTAAGTCACATAAATGTCAATATCACACACTTTTGATTTTAAAAAGAAAAATTTTATATAAATTATTTCATTTAATTTTCCATTAATGGAGTTAGGTCAATTTGCCTTTCACCAAAGCTCAAACTTGTTGCACAAACAAATTTCTATGTAAGTTATTGTTCACAAAGGTCACTTGAACAATTAACTAAAACACTTATCCGGTTCGAAGGACCAAATGTTTGAGTGGGGGCAAAAATTTTCCCACTTTTCTTTTAATTTAATTTATTTGACTATATTTTTTTTAGGTTTGTTTATGTCAATGTGTCACTTGTTTTGTTGTTGTAATTTACCCGTTCGATTTTACCGTTTTAGTTTTAATAAAAGTCACTGTTTAATTTATATTTAATTTTCTTCACAATGTTTTGTTTTATTGATTTGAAATTAGTGTCACAAAAAATTCACTTTGAATTATGATTTAAACGTTTTATTTTCACTTGATGTTTGTTTGGGTTTTTTTAGTCGAGCGCACCGAATACAAAGCAAGTCGTTCACCAACTGACTTTCTTGTTTCCCTTTATATTGGTCAAGGGCAAAAGTAAAAGAAAAAAAGATCACAGGCAACAACAATAACAATACCAACACTCACTCTCTACACTGGATGTAGATGATGTTGAGTGTTGTTATTGTTGTTGTTACTCCTAACAGTCTTTCCAATAAGAAACAAACAACAAATGAAAACAAACCAAACATCAAATGAATGTTGAAAATTAAAATGTAATACGAAAGTAATGTTAAAAGTAATTCAAAATAAACAAAATATGAAAGAATAAGAATACAAATGAATAAGGAAATTAAGGAAACTGATCAAATGAAAAGAATAATGGCAATGGAGATAATGAAATGAAAAATAAAAAAATGAAAAAAAAACAAATGATATTAGTTTAATGTCGTTTGACATTAAACATGATCTTTAACAACCGTGCCAGAATTGGTCCATATCGGTCCATAATTATATATAGCCCCCATATAAAACGTTCTCCAGATTTAACCTCCGGAGCCTCTTGGAGGAGCAAAATTCATCCGATCCGGTTTAAATTAGGAACGTGGTGTTAGTATATGGTCGCTAACAACCATACCAAAATTGGTCCAATTACACAAAAATTGGTCCATATCGGTTCATAATCATGGTTGCCACTAGAGCCAAAAATAATCTACCAAAATTTTATTTCTATGGAAAATTTTGTCACACATAAAGAAGTTAACTACACTAAAACAACAACAACACGCTGAACTCAAATTCAAGCGCAATGACGATTGGTTCGTCAACAACACGGACAAACACATACCACCAAACGTTCAATGGTTGCTCTCACTGGGACCAAAATTCGCTCTTCCTACAACAAGAACAACTTTCCCATTGTTTAATGTAATAGCAGAAGGAGAAGAGTGTATTCAAACATTAGAGAATAAAGAGCAGCAAGAGAATGCTAGAATAAAACTAGTTACATTGATAGATGACCATCTACGAAAAGAGAAACTAACCAAAAGAGACAAATTAGTATTAGACACAGTGGGGGAAGCAAGACAATTTCTAAAATCGAATGATGACATATTAATCCTGAGTGCAGATAAAGGGGGGAAAACGGTAGCCATGAGTAAAGAATACTATAAACAAAAAATGAGAACTATATTAGGTGATATGTGCACATACCGCCGACTTAAGCGAGATCCCACGTCAGGATTTTTTGTAATTTATTTGTAATTTATTTATTTTATTTATCACATTAGAACAATAAGAAGGTATTTCTTTTTTAGTTCAATGTATACATCATAAAGAAAGTCATTAATTGTAATTTAATTCTAAGAATTAGTATGTCATTATTATCAAATCCTAAGCTAAATAACAATAAAGGTTTATATTTATTAAATAGTACAACAAAATTTAAAATTAAAAATTTTAAAATTTGGTCTAGGTTATATGTAGTTTTAGAAATATCAAGCAAGTAAGAGAAAAAAAGGAACTCAATAATTTAAAAGATATTGAAATACTTCAAACTTAAAACTGTTTTTTCTTGTTACATTTTTTAAACGTTGCGGTAATGAATTCCACAATTTGATCGAGTTAACGAAAAAAAATCTGCTGGTGTTGGTAAACCTGAATCTTGGTATTATAATAGTCCGACATCTCGTTGAGTAACCAAAAACTGTTTTCTCATATAGGTAACCAGGTTTCTGTGAGTACAATAGGTTATACAAGAAAACCAAATTCCTATACGACAAATAATCCTCTAGGTCAATACCAAGAATCATTTTGCGCCATGTCGAGATAAAGGGTGATTCTTTTGAGGTTAGGATTTTCATGCATTAGTATTTGACAGATCACGTGGGATTTCAGACATGGTGTCAAAGAGAAAGATGCTCAGTATGCTTTGACATTTCATCATGAATAGACTTACTAACGAGCCACAACGTCGAATTTTCAGTGAATGGGCCCTAGAAAAGTTGGCAGAAAATCCGCTTTTTTATCGACAAATTTTGTTCAGCGATGAGGCTCATTTCTGGTTGAATGGCTACGTAAATAAGCAAAATTGCCGCATTTGGAGTGAAGAGCAACCAGAAGCCGTTCAAGAACTGCCCATGCATCCCGAAAAATGCACTGTTTGGTGTGGTTTGTACGCTGGTGGAATCATTGGACCGTATTTTTTCAAAGATGCTGTTGGACGCAACGTTACGGTGAATGGCGATCGCTATCGTTCGATGCTAACAAACTTTTTGTTGCCAAAAATGGAAGAACTGAACTTGGTTGACATGTGGTTTCAACAAGACGGCGCTACATGCCACACAGCTCGCGATTCTATGGCCATTTTGAGGGAAAACTTCGGAGAACAATTCATCTCAAGAAATGGACCGGTAAGTTGGCCACCAAGATCATGCGATTTGACGCCTTTAGACTATTTTTTGTGGGGCTACGTCAAGTCTAAAGTCTACAGAAATAAGCCAGCAACTATTCCAGCTTTGGAAGACAACATTTCCGAAGAAATTCGGGCTATTCCGGCCGAAATGCTCGAAAAAGTTGCCCAAAATTGGACTTTCCGAATGGACCACCTAAGACGCAGCCGCGGTCAACATTTAAATGAAATTATCTTCAAAAAGTAAATGTCATGGACCAATCTAACGTTTCAAATAAAGAACCGATGAGATTTTGCAAGTTTTATGCGTTTTTTTTTTAAAAAAAGTTATCAAGCTCTTAACAAATCACCCTTTACTAGTAAAGCGACTCAGACCATATGCATATCTAGTTGCATTATTATACGATACCAGTAACTTATGCATTGAACCAGCGTCAAGCTTACTATATACTTCGGCAGAATAAGTTATTAATGGCAGAATCAACTGAATGACAAGTTTACGTCTGAGCTCTGTCGGTGTATGATTAGATGAAACACGCAAGTTACGAAGTGAACAGTATACCTTACATATGACACTATTTATATGATTCTTACACGTCAAAGATGAATTAATGTAAAACCCCAAGTACCTCGCCTTCCTAACATATTGCAGATTCGAACAACCAAGTTTGAGTATTGGGAAATTATCCGTATCAATATGGTATATACTTATAGGTAAAACCGAACATTTGTTTGGATTGAATTCGCCCAATCCCACACTAACTGCAGATCCTCATTCAACATCTCAACGGTATCGTCTATAGCCAATGCCTCCTTAGTTATGTACAATAGTATATCATCCGCGTAGGCATGTGTTCTCGAATACTTACATACCGAGAATACGTCATTAATAAAGATACTAAACAGAAGTGGGCCCAGCACTGAACCTTGCGGAACTCCCATAAAGACTGCCCTAAGACGGGATTCCAGACCACTTACTACAACCTTTTGAGCCCGACCAGAGAGGTAACTCCTCATAAGACTAAGAGATGACTCACCGAAACCAAAATAGTACTTGAGTTTTTCACATAGTATTCTGTGATTCACTATGTCAAAAGCCTTCGTAAAGTCCAGGAAACACATCAACGAAATATTGCCTTGATCATATTCGGATCTTAGATCCTCCATGACCTTTAGTACCGCTGTAGTGCAACTGTGTGCCTCTCGGAATCCAGATTGAAATGGAGACAAAAGTCTATTCTCATTCAGATATCTAGTAATCTGTGAAGATAGAATGGATTCGAATATCTTTGACAAAACTGAAAGAATACTTATCGGTCTAAAATCATTGGGGCCAATAGGTGATGTCATCTTTGCCACCGGTATAATTCTGCCAACTTTCCATATACTAGGAAAGTGGGACGTCGTTATGCAGTGATTGAAAATATGTGTCATAACACCAACGACGTGCTGTATAATGAGTCTCAAGAATCTAACTGATACACCATCCTCACCAATAGCATCTGATTTAACCCTTAACGTAGATCCATACACATCGGACTCAGATATTTGAGTAAATTCAAATCTGGATGTACAGTAGAGAGAAGGATGAAGTTCAGTTTCCCCTAGATGGACACTTTCACCCCCAGTAAAATGGTCACTAAGAACCTCAGGGTCAATACCACATTTAGCTGAACTACGTCCATGGATTCCTAATCTATCTAGGTTCTTCCAAAGTTGGCGCGCCGGCAAGGCCAGACTTAACTTACGTGCGAAGTATCTTACCTTAGCCTGTCTGACGATAAGATTAGTCCTATTTCTAAGTCTCGTATATTGGAGACGATTCCCAAATGTCGGAAGACGTTTCCAAATGTCATATGCCCGAATGCGTCGCCGAATTTAAACCCTGATTGCATCAGTGTACCATGGACAAGAGGAATTCCTGAGTCTAATAGTCCTTACGGGGACATGTCTGTCATACAAATCCCGTAATAGTACAAGGAAATGGTTCAATTTATCCTCAACCGATACGTGATACCAGCAGTTAGACCAATTCTCACAGGCCACATCTCGCATCAAAGACTCCAAGTCCACAGATCTATAATCACGAAAGATAATTTCACTAGAAGTCGTATTTCTAGCTAGAGCCAAGTCTAATGTACAAAACAATAAGTCATGGTCAGAAATAAATGATATCTGATCAAATAAAAGTAACATATCCATATCTGATATTAAAAACAAATCAAGTAGACTCGGGTTACAATTTGGGGCAAATCTAGTTGGCATAGCACAGTTGACAGTCGCCATGCCAATAGAATAAATTTTGTCCAACAACTCTTCACTGCATTTATCGGTATTTAACAAATTTATGTTAAGATCCCCACACGCAACAATAAAGTCATATTCAATAGCATGGATGCTCAAAGTCTCAAAAAAGGGATCAAGACTAAATAGCCTACTCGGATTATAAACACAAGAAACCAATATCTTCGTAGTACTATCAAATATCGTCACATTAATAAACTCAACATCAAAGTCCTCCGATTTGCTAACCATTCTAGCCCGTAGGCCATTTCTACAATAAATTGCAACCCCATCTCCAATTCTACGTTTCCTATTATTTAGAAACACGTTATAACCATTTATGGCATAGTGTGTTTCCTGTAAACCATCTCTAAACCATGTCTCTGTCACGCATATCACATCCACCTCCGATTCCGCAAATCTATCCCTGCAGTAATCTAATTTTTGACCGCCAAAGCTTCTTGCATTGAAATGTACGATTTTGAGGCCCTCCTTTTGCCGACATAAAATGTTTATAATGCAGGTTGATTTCCGTTAAAGAAATTATTCTGAATATTGTTCATCTGAGATCCAAGAAAAAAACAGTTTTGTTTAAGTATATGAGTAAAAATTTATAGGAAAACCGAATATGAACATATAAGCTAGACCTTACAATCTTAGTATTCATTAAAAAGAAAAAAAAAAAACAAAACAAAAAGTGTTTAATGAAAAAAAAGTGAAAAAGACAAATTTGGTATATTAAAATTATGATGAGTGTACTTTTATTATTTCTTCAATAGCTGATTCACTCTCACCAGGTATTGGATCAGAATTTCGGCAGGGTCTTAAAAATACCTTGCCTCTTGCAGCGAAAGCTGCCCAAACTTTTCCTTCTCTTTTCTTTTTAAGAGCAAATTGAAGAAGCTTTCTATTTTGAGTGCTGAGACTTTCATATATGCGAAAGGAGGAATCACAGTCAAAACCAGCTGATTTCATCAGTACTGCGCCCTTCGTCTTTCTTCGAAAGTCAGAAAATGCTTTAAGCGTGCGATTTCTATCAAATGGTGTATAGAATTTGACTATCACCGGGCTATTGTTGTTCTTCGACTTTGTCCTGAATATATCACGTATTTGTGGAGCCAGGAAGTCTATTGAATGACACACCTGATTAAATATACTTTTCAGGTTTTCTTGAGTTGTTTTTGGAATTCCAAAGACAATACACTGAAAAAAAAGCATACTCGTTTCCAAAGATTTTGTCTTTACTTTAAAAAATTTGGTATTGATTCCGAGCCAAAGAAGCGGGGAATACAAGTAAGGATACTTTTAAGAGACAATTCTCTTTTAAATTTAGGTTTTGTGTACTTGCTTCTAGGAAGCAAATTTGAATTTTTCGCTTTTTCAGCTTTTTTTCTTCATATGCTATCAAAGTCCTTTAAAAACGAGTTAACGGCAACTTTGTTTTCCAAATTAGGACTCGACTTCCAGTAGAAATTATGCTATGTTTCAAGTAAAAAACTTCTTTAAAATAAAGTTTTGAAAAACATGTCCTATATTTGAACGATTTTTTGCTTTGTAGTCAAGATGCAAAAAGACAACAAATTTAAAGACAATTTCATTAAATTTAAAGAATTTTTCTGAATTATTAAAGTCAAGTTGACCTTAGCCTATACATTTTTTCTTTCATGTTAAGATACCCATTTTTAAGTCAAATCACTTAATTATAAGGACAATACGACTTCATTGAAAAGTTTATCGACTTTTGGACAAGGAAAATAACTTTTTTTTAGAGAAATGCGTCTTCTATGCTAAGCAAAATTTGTATTCGTATTTTAAAGACATGAAATCTTTGACCTTACGACAATATTTTTTTCAGTGTAGCATCAGATGTCAAATCTTTCTCGGGAGTGCACTCTTTGCTTACTTTTAAGGTTTCTAACTCTTTTCTAAGTTCGTCAATCTCACTTTTGAGTTTATCAATAATATTCAATTCACTCTCAATTGATGCAATGCGGTCTTCGATATCATTCGCTCTTTCTTGTATTGATTTGATCTCACTTTCTATTTTAGTTGTTAGTCTAGTCTCCAACTCAAACATACTACTGGATATACGCTTAAACAACTCTTCCATATGCGCATTCATTCTCTCTTCCATACTCTTCATTTCAGATAGCACAGATTTTAATGTTAGCGTGCCATTGTCTAATTTTGGAGTTTTTGTTGCAGTTTTTGTGTATATATATATATATATATATATATATATATATATATATATATATATATATATATATATATATATATATATATATATATATATATATATATATATATATATATATATATATATATATATATATATATATATATATATATATATATATATATATATATATATATATATATATATATATATATATATATATATATATACACAAAAACGCCAAAGCTTCTTGCATTGAAATGTACGATTTTGAGGCCCTCCTTTTGCCGACATAAAATGTTTATAATGCAGGTTGATTTCCGTTAAAGAAATTATTCTGAATATTGTTCATCTGAGATCCAAGAAAAAAACAGTTTTGTTTAAGTATATGAGTAAAAATTTATAGGAAAACCGAATATGAACATATAAGCTAGACCTTACAATCTTAGTATTCATTAAAAAGAAAAAAAAAAAACAAAACAAAAAGTGTTTAATGAAAAAAAAGTGAAAAAGACAAATTTGGTATATTAAAATTATGATGAGTGTACTTTTATTATTTCTTCAATAGCTGATTCACTCTCACCAGGTATTGGATCAGAATTTCGGCAGGGTCTTAAAAATACCTTGCCTCTTGCAGCGAAAGCTGCCCAAACTTTTCCTTCTCTTTTCTTTTTAAGAGCAAATTGAAGAAGCTTTCTATTTTGAGTGCTGAGACTTTCATATATGCGAAAGGAGGAATCACAGTCAAAACCAGCTGATTTCATCAGTACTGCGCCCTTCGTCTTTCTTCGAAAGTCAGAAAATGCTTTAAGCGTGCGATTTCTATCAAATGGTGTATAGAATTTGACTATCACCGGGCTATTGTTGTTCTTCGACTTTGTCCTGAATATATCACGTATTTGTGGAGCCAGGAAGTCTATTGAATGACACACCTGATTAAATATACTTTTCAGGTTTTCTTGAGTTGTTTTTGGAATTCCAAAGACAATACACTGAAAAAAAGCATACTCGTTTCCAAAGATTTTGTCTTTACTTTAAAAAATTTGGTATTGATTCCGAGCCAAAGAAGCGGGGAATACAAGTAAGGATACTTTTAAGAGACAATTCTCTTTTAAATTTAGGTTTTGTGTACTTGCTTCTAGGAAGCAAATTTGAATTTTTCGCTTTTTCAGCTTTTTTTCTTCATATGCTATCAAAGTCCTTTAAAAACGAGTTAACGGCAACTTTGTTTTCCAAATTAGGACTCGACTTCCAGTAGAAATTATGCTATGTTTCAAGTAAAAAACTTCTTTAAAATAAAGTTTTGAAAAACATGTCCTATATTTGAACGATTTTTTGCTTTGTAGTCAAGATGCAAAAGACAACAAATTTAAAGACAATTTCATTAAATTTAAAGAATTTTTCTGAATTATTAAAGTCAAGTTGACCTTAGCCTATACATTTTTTCTTTCATGTTAAGATACCCATTTTTAAGTCAAATCACTTAATTATAAGGACAATACGACTTCATTGAAAAGTTTATCGACTTTTGGACAAGGAAAATAACTTTTTTTTAGAGAAATGCGTCTTCTATGCTAAGCAAAATTTGTATTCGTATTTTAAAGACATGAAATCTTTGACCTTACGACAATATTTTTTTCAGTGTAGCATCAGATGTCAAATCTTTCTCGGGAGTGCACTCTTTGCTTACTTTTAAGGTTTCTAACTCTTTTCTAAGTTCGTCAATCTCACTTTTGAGTTTATCAATAATATTCAATTCACTCTCAATTGATGCAATGCGGTCTTCGATATCATTCGCTCTTTCTTGTATTGATTTGATCTCACTTTCTATTTTAGTTGTTAGTCTAGTCTCCAACTCAAACATACTACTGGATATACGCTTAAACAACTCTTCCATATGCGCATTCATTCTCTCTTCCATACTCTTCATTTCAGATAGCACAGATTTTAATGTTAGCGTGCCATTGTCTAATTTTGGAGTTTTTGTTGCAGTTTTTGTGTATATATATATATATATATATATATATATATATATATATATATATATATATATATATATATATATATATATATATATATATATATATATATATATATATATATATATATATATATATATATATATATATATATATATATATATATATATATATATATATATATATATAATATATATATATATATATATATATATATATATATATATATATATATATATATATATATATATATTATTGTTATATGTTTATTTATTTATTTATTTTCTTTTACTTTTTTATTAGTTTGTCTATTTCTTCATTTATTTGTAGCTTTTATTTATTTATCAGATTATTAATATTAAGTATTATATGAATGTAATTTGATTATAAACGTAAATGGTGTAACCAATTGTTAGTGGAGTAATTGTGAATTACAAGTCCCACTGATCAACACTGGGTATGGTGAGTTTTTTTATTCAACTCAATTCAAGATATCAAACATACCTGCTGTTGTTTGTTTATGAACAGTTTAGAACTTGATACAATTGTTAATCGGTTAACAGCAAAACACAGCAATTCCAAAACATTTCCAGTAATGCAGAAATTTTGTGAATATAAATTTGTTTTTAAACCAAGAATTCCACCAATATCTCCAACATCGAGCCACAGTCAGCTACCTCTCTGGTTACCCGCTCGATAGCACCGCAATTGAGAAAAAACAGCACAGCAAAATCTTCAGTATATCGTAAGTTATTGTGATTTTAATGGAGCAAGTGTAAAATACGTGTGTATGGTTTAACAGCGTTTATTACAAATTCTCCTACATATAACGTATCAAAATATATATCAAATATATTGAAAAATCTTACGAATGACTCAAAGTACAATATAAAGGATGGAATAGAATTTAAGGAAAGAATTAACAAACAAACAATAAAGGACAACGAGTTGCTAATCTCATTTGATGTGATATCCCTCCTTCCGAGTGTACCTATAAATCTAGCAATAAAGACGATTAAAGAAAAATGGACTATAATACAAGAATTTACCAAAACT
Source organism: Haematobia irritans (assembly GCF_050003625.1). NCBI lineage: Eukaryota > Metazoa > Arthropoda > Insecta > Diptera > Muscidae > Haematobia > Haematobia irritans. The sequence goes on from NC_134398.1 coordinate 103,958,944, forward strand.
CCAATGGATTTATTTTTAGAAATAGTGACGCTATGCATAAAGGACTCCAGATATTTCACTAAAGTCTAAATCGGACGAAAGATATATATGGGAGCTATATCTAAATCTGACACGATTTGGCTGATATTTCGCAAGATTTTCCAGATTCATAAAATATTTGGATGTACGGTATTTCAAGAAAATCGGTTGATAAACACGCTAACTATGACCACATCGGGGATAAATATATATGGCAGCTATATCTAAATCTGAACCGATTTTTCCAAAACCAATAGCGATTGTCTCTGTCTCAAGAAAGGGCCCTATGCCAAATTTGAGCACGATCGGACTTAAATTGCGAGCTGTACTTTGTGCACAAAATTACATATACAGACAGACGGACAGACAGGCAGACAGACAGACAGACGGACATCGCTAAATCGACTCAGAATTTAATTCTAAGCCGATCGGTATAGTAAAAGATGGGTCTATGTCCACTATTTCTTGGCGTCACATACAAATGCACAAACTTATTATACCCTGTACCACAGTAGTGGTGAAGGGTATAAAAATATATATTTACTTATACGAAGACATATAAAAACAAAAACTAATCTGAATACAAATCAAACAAAACAAGTATATACGGCCGTAAGTTCGGCCAGACCGAAGCTTATGTACCCTCCATCATGGATTGCGTAGAAACTTCTTCTAAACACTGCCATCCACAATCGAATTACTTAAGTTGCGGTAACGCTTGCCGATGGCAAGGTATCTTAAAACCTCCTAACACCATCTTCTAAATTGTATGTAAGTCCATACGTGGTATATATTAAATCAAAAAAGATCGATCCAATACGTATATAATTCAGGTTGACAAAGTAGACATAAAATTTTGACAAAATTTTCTACAGAAATAAAATTTTAACAAAATTTTCTATAGAAATAAAATTTTCACAAAATTTTCTATAGAAATAAAAATTTTGACAAAATATTCTATAGAAAGAATATTTTGACAAAAATTTCTACAGAAATAAAATTTTAACAAAATTTTTTATAGAAATAAACTTTTGACAAAATTTTCTATAGAAATAAAATCTTGGTAGATTATTTGTGGCTCGAGTGGCAACCATGATTATAAACCGAATAAAATTTGAACAAAATTTTCTATAGAAATGAAATTTTGACAAAATTTTCTATAGAAATAAAATTTTGAAAATGATGAAAATTTTATTATGAACCGAATAAAATTTTAACAAAATTTTCTCTAGAAATAAAATTTTGACAAAATTTTCTATAGAAATAAAATTTTGACAAAATTTTCTATAGAAATAAAATTTTGGTAGATTATTTTTGGCTCTAGTGGCAACCATGATTATGAACCGATATGGACCAATTTTTGTGTGATTGGACCAATTTTGGTATGGTTGTTAGCGACCATATACTAACACCACGTTCCTAATTTGAACCGGATCGGATGAATTTTGCTCCTCCAAGAGGCTCCGGAGGTCAAATCTGGAGAACGTTTTATATGGGGGCTATATATAATTATGGACCGATGTGGACCAATTTTTGCATGGTTGTTAGAGACCATATACCAACATCATGTACCAAATTTCAGCCGGATCGGATGAAATTTGCTTCTCTTTGAGGCTCCGCAAGCCAAATCTGGGGATCGGTTTATATGGGGGTTATATATAATTATGGACCGATGTGGACCAATTTTTGCATGATTTTTAGGACCATCACATTTTATTTTGTATACCACATTCGATTTGTCTTCCATTTTTATCTTGGTCTTAGTTTTGCTAAATAAGTCATTTATCGTCCTGTTACACTTTTGCGCTAATTTATAATTCTCCTTTTTGTAAATATTTGATTTTTCAAATCTTTGGGAAAACCTCGGTATATATGTCGTCTTTTTGAAAACCATGGATGTGGCTTCTGGTTTGTTGTGATTCTTATTTACTTTATTTTTCACGTATTTTATGAGATCACTGATTGTGTTATTGGGGAAGTCATTTTGTTTTAGAATCCATCGTATTTTCTTCTCGTTAGTCTTGTGAAATTTTACGTCGCTTATGTTTAAACCCCTATTAATAAAATTGGTAGCAGTATTAATCTTAATACGCCGAGGATGATTGGAGTGAAAATTTATTAATCTTCCTGATGCAGTTTTCTTTTGATACCAATCCAACATTAATTGATTCTTGTGTCTTTGAACAACCGTGTCAAGATAAGGTAATTTTCCTTCGGTTTCACATTCCATTGTGAATTGAAGTTGTTGATTAAAATCGTTAAGTGTCGTCAATGTGTTGCTAACTTCGTCTTTATCTATGATGCAAAATATGTCATCAACATATTTAGTCATAAATCTTGGTTTTTTGCGAGTTTATTCATTGAGTCGTCCAATAATTTCTCCATTATAATATCTGCGATTATGGGAGATATAGGGGATCCCATCGGCATTCCTTTGGTTTGTTCAAATATCTTGTCGTCATATGTGAAATATCTGGAGTCCTTTATGCATAGCGTCACTATTTCTAAAAATAAATCCATTGGAGTTTTGGTAAATTCTTGTATTATAGTCCATTTTTCTTTAATCGTCTTTATTGCTAGATTTATAGGTACACTCGGAAGGAGGGATATCACATCAAATGAGATTAGCAACTCGTTGTCCTTTATTGTTTGTTTGTTAATTCTTTCCTTAAATTCTATTCCATCCTTTATATTGTACTTTGAGTCATTCGTAAGATTTTTCAATATATTTGATATATATTTTGATACGTTATATGTAGGAGAATTTGTAATAAACGCTGTTAAACCATACACACGTATTTTACACTTGCTCCATTAAAATCACAATAACTTACGATATACTGAAGATTTTGCTGTGCTGTTTTTTCTCAATTGCGGTGCTATCGAGCGGGTAACCAGAGAGGTAGCTGACTGTGGCTCGATGTTGGAGATATTGGTGGAATTCTTGGTTTAAAAACAAATTTATATTCACAAAATTTCTGCATTACTGGAAATGTTTTGGAATTGCT